>NC_053022.1:139664617-139859929 GCF_003073215.2 Triticum urartu
ACCGCACGCCACCTGCGCCCCGCCGCATGCTGCCGCTCCGCCGCCGCTGCTGCCCACCGGAAGCCCCGCCGGACCGAGCCGAGGTAGCCGCCCCGCCGCCCGGTTTTCTGAGCAAAACCTATTTGGTTTTTTTAGAAAACCCTTGTTTTCGTTTTTTTAAATAGATTGGTTTTTTTTGGTTTATTTATTTAGCGAGCGTTCGCTCGTCCGTTCATTTTAACGAACGTATTCCTCATTTAGTTCCAGAAAATGAACGTTCGTTCATTATTCTGTTTGTCGTTTTTCTTTTTCTCGGATTATTCCGCGATTATTTCTGATCGCGATTTCTGATCCGATTTTCGTTCTAGTTTAACTTTTCGCTCGTTTATCAGAATCGGGCGATTCAAACGCCTAGAGTTTCGTCTCGAAACCCTCTTTCCGTTTAACCAACTCAAACAAGTTTTTGCCTCGGTAAAATTTGACCTAGATTCAGATTAGTAAACGAAGCTTGTTTCATTGCCATTTGTCTTTCGTTGCTTCGTTTGATTTGATTCTTTTTGCCAACCGGAGTTCTTAAGTTGAACTATCTGGTTAGATCTCTTATTCGAGTTTTTATCTGTGCATTAGATGAGTGCTTATTGTATGCTTGTTTGTTTGCGATAGAGTACCCGGAGTGCGCCGCTTGCTACCTCGAATCGCTAGGTTTCACGGATCATCAGCAAGGCAAGTAACACTTTGATCATACTTCCTATTACCCAGTTTTATTACATTAGATAAATCCTCACACATTGCATGATTAGGATCTAATTAAATTGTGGGTTCGGGAAGTAGATGAGGTAGTACCTATTACCTGTTTATTATCAAACCTTTAGGAGTTACCTCTACGTTTTGCTTATTATGCCATGCTATGCTAGTAGACGTGGATTGGGTGAGTGTATCCATGACAGATGTGAGATTGTTAAATAAATGGTTTATCTAAGGTGGCAACTTAAACACACATTTGGGTGGAATGAGGCACCTGGGTATTCCAGCGATTGCCTGTTTTTCTTTTGGACTGCCACCCAGGCTCAAAGGGAACATGAGATTATTCATACTAGAAACTTCCGTGTGCAGCCACAAGCTACTATGGGCTCTAGCATAGTTGACTAAGTCGTGTGAACTATTACAGTGGTAGACTAGCAGATGTAGGTTGGTACGGTCTACCCGTTCGTAAGGTGCAACTGCTTCTGAAAGACTATGTCTCGGTCATCCGTTTCTCAAACATCAGGTAGTGCGAGAATCCCAACGGAGGAGATCGAGTCTTGTGGGGAAAAGTGCGCAAACCTCTGCAGAGTGTATAAACTAATCATGGTTAGCCATGTCCCCGGTTATGGACGTTTTGAGTATCTAGTACTTGGGTTATCATGTGAATCTCATCATGTTACTCTAATTAATTTTATTGGGTTTTAATGATGATGATTAATTAGGATTGAGAGGGTGTCTACACTCTCAATGTTTAACAACTACCATGATAGTTAAATAAAATGTATTCCTTTGCAGTAGGGAAAAATTAGCTTTACGCAAAACCGTAACCATAGAGCTTTCCACTAGCCAAATATGCATGTAGTATAGCCTTATTCTTTCATTGCTCTCTATGTGTTACATTGCCAGCATATTCCATGTGCTGACCCATTTCAGGCTGCAACGTTCATGTTGCAGACTTTTCAGACGACGAGTAAGGTGCTTTTAGGTCGTGGTTCTATACTCAGTGTGCCGTTGGAGTTGATGGAGTCACTTATATTCCAAGTCTTCAGCTGTTATCGTTAGTAGATGGCCTTAAGCCATATTTATTGTAATAAGTTATCTTTTGAGACACTCGATATAATAAGTGTGTGATTGCTACTCTGTTATCAATCCTTCAAGTACTGTGTGGTGTCAGCATTACTGATCCAGGGATGACACCGGAGCATAGAGATTGGACCATTTGAGGTCTGGTCGCTACAATTTGGATATCAGAAGTGTTCCGGGTGAAATCGGGATTTTACCGGAGTACCGGGGGTTACCGGACCCCCCGGGGGGTTTAATGGGCCAAGATGGGCCTTAGTGGGGAAGAGGAGGGGCGGCCAGGGCAGGCCACATGCCCCCTCTCCCTCTAGTCCGAATTGGACGAGGAGGGGGGGCGCGCCCCCCTTTCCTTCCTCTCTCCCTCCTCCTTCCCCCTTCTCCTAATCAAACTAGGAAAGGAGGGAGTCCTACTCCCGGTGGGAGTAGGACTCCTCCCTGGCGCGCCTCCTCCTGGCCGACCGCCTCTCCCCCCCTTTCTCCTTTATATACGGGGGCAGGGGGCACCTCTAGACACAACAATTGATCTCTTGGATCTCTTAGCCTTGTGCGGTGCCCCCCTCCCCCATAGTCCACCTCGATAATATCGTAGCTGTGCTTAGGCGAAGCCCTGCGTCGGTAGAACATCATCATCGTCACCACGCTGTCGTGCTGACGGAACTCTCCCTCAAAGCTCGGCTGGATCGGAGTTCGAGGGACGTCATCGAGCTAAACGTGTGCTAAACTTGGAGGTGCCGTACGTTTGGTACTTGATCGGTCGGATCGTGAAGATGTACGACTACATCAATCGCGTTGTGCAAACGCTTCCGCTTTTGGTCTACGAGGGTACGTGGACACACTCTCCCCTCTCATTGCTATGCATCACCATGATCTTGCATGTGCGTAGGATTTTTTTGTTTGAAATTACTACGTTTCCCAACAATGGTATCAGAGCCTGGTTTTATGCGTTGATGTTATATGCACGAGTAGAACACAAGTGAGTTGTGGGCGATACAAGTCATACTGCTTAGCAGCATGTCATACTTTGGTTCGGCGGTATTGTTGGATGAAGCGGCCAGGACCGACATTACGCGTACGCTTACGCGAGACTAGTTCTACTGACTTGCTTTGCACACAGGTGGCTGGCGGGTGTCAGTTTCTCCAACTTTAGTTGAACCGAGTGTGGCTACGCCCGGTCCTTGAGAAGGTTAAAACAGCACCAACTTGACAAACTATCGTTATGGTTTTGATGCGTAGGTAAGAACGGTTCTTGCTCAGCCCGTAGCAGCCACGTAAAACTTGCAACAACAAAGTAGAGGACGTCTAACTTGTTTTTGCAGGGCATGTTGTGATGTCATATGGTCAAGGCATGATGTTATATTTTATTGTATGAGATGATCATGTTTTGTAACCGAGTTATCGGCAACTGGCAGGAGCCATATGGTTGTCGCTTTATTGTATGCAATGCAATCGCCCTGTAATGCTTTACTTTATCACTAAGCGGTAGCGATAGTCGTAGAAGCATAAGTTGGCGATATGACGACGATGCTACAATGGAGATCAAAGTGTCGCACCGGTGACAATGGTGATCATGACGGTGCTTCAGAGATGTAGATTATAAGCACAAGATGATGATGGCCATATCATATCACTTATATTTATTGCATGTGATGTTTATCTTTTATGCATCTTATCTTGCTTTGATTGACGGTAGCATTATAAGATGATCTCTCACTAAATTATCAAGGTATAAGTGTTCTCCCTGAGTATGCACCGTTGCAAAAGTTCTTCGTGCTGAGACACCACATGATGATCGGGTGTGATAGGCTCTATGTTCAAATACAACGGGTGCAAAACAGTTGCACATGTGGAATACTCATGTTAAACTTGACGAGCCTAGCATATGCAGATATGGCCTCGGAACACTGAGACCGAAAGGTCGAGCATGAATCATATAGTAGATACGATCAACATAGTGATGTTCACCATTGAAACTACTCCATCTCATGTGATGATCGGACATGGTTTGGTTGATTTGGATCGCGTGATCACTTAGAGGATTAGAGAGATGTCTATCTAAGTGGGAGTTCTTAAGTAATATGATTAATTGAACTTAAATTTATCGTGAACTTAGTACCTGATAGTATTTTGCTTGTCTATGTTGATTGTAGATAGATGGCTTGTGCTATTGTTCCGTTAAATTTTAATGCATTCCTTGAGAAAGCAAAGTTGAAAGATGTTGGTAGCAATTACACGGACTGGGTCCATAACTTGAGGATTATCCTCATTGCTGCACAAAAGAATTACGTCCTGGAAGCACCACTGGGTGCCAGGCCTGCTGCAGATGCTGCTGATAACGTTAAGAACGTCTGGCAGAGTAAAGCTGATGACTACTCGATAGTTCAGTGTGCCATGCTTTACAGCTTAGAACCGGGACTTCAACAATGTTTTGAACGTCATGGAGCATATGAGATGTTCCAGGAGTTGAAGTTAATATTTCAAGCAAATGCCCAGATTGAGAGATATGAAGTCTCCAATAAGTTCTATAGCTGCAAGATGGAGGAGAATAGTTCTGTCAGTGAACATATACTCAAAATGTCTGGGTATCATAATCACTTGACTCAACTGGGAGTTAATATTCCTGTTGATAGTGTCATTGACAGAGTTCTTCAATCACTGCCACCAAGCTACAAAAGCTTCATGATGAACTATAATATGCAAGGGATGAATAAGACAATTCCCGAGCTCTTCGCGATGCTAAAGGCCGCGGAGGTAGAAATCAAAAAGGAGCATCA
Source organism: Triticum urartu (assembly GCF_003073215.2). NCBI lineage: Eukaryota > Viridiplantae > Streptophyta > Magnoliopsida > Poales > Poaceae > Triticum > Triticum urartu. The sequence goes on from NC_053022.1 coordinate 139,669,192, forward strand.
AGTGTTGATGGTCAACAAGACCACTAGTTTCAAGAAAAAGGGTAAAGGGAAGAAGAAGGGGAACTTCAAGAATAACGGCAAACAAGTTGTTGCTCAAGAGAAGAAACCCAAGTTTGGACTTAAGACTGAAACTGAGTGCTTCTACTGCAAACAGACTGGTCACTGGAAGCGGAACTGCCCCAAGTATTTGGCGGATAAGAAGGATGGCAAGGTGAACAAAAGTATATGTGATATACATGTTATTGATGTGTACCTTACTAATGCTCGTAGTAGCACCTGGGTATTTGATACTGGTTCTGTTGCTAATATTTGCAACTCGAAACAAGGACTACGGATTAAGCGAAGATTGGCTAAGGACGAGGTGACGATGCGCGTGGGAAATGGTTCCAAAGTCGATGTGATCGCGGTCGGCACGCTACCTCTACATCTACCTTCGGGATTAGTTTTAGCGTTGAATAATTGTTATTTGGTGCTAGCGTTGAGCATGAACATTATTTCTGGATCTTATTTGATGCGAGACGGTTATTCATTTAAATCAGAGAATAATGGTTGTTCTATTTATATGAGTAATATCTTTTATGGTCATGCACCCTTGAAGAGTGGTCTATTCTTATTGAATCTCGATAGTAGTGATACACATATTCATAATATTGAAGCCAAAATATGCAAAGTTGATAATGATAGTGCAACTTATTTGTGGCACTGCCATTTCGGTCATATTGGTGTAAAGCGCATGAAGAAACTCCATACTGATGGACTTTTGGAACCACTTGATTATAAATAAATTGGTACTTGCGAACCGTGCCTCATGGGTAAGATGACTAAAACGCCGTTCTCCGGAACTATGGAGCAAGCAACAGATTTGTTGGAAATCATACATACAGATGTATGTGGTCCGATGAATGTTGAGGATCGCGGTGGGTATCGTTATTTTCTCACCTTCACAGATGATTAAAGCAGATATACGTATATCTACTTAATGAAACATAAGTCTGAAACATTTGAAAAGTTCAAAGAATTTCAGAGTGAAGTTGAAAATCATCGTAACAAGAAATAAAGTTTCTACGATCTGATCGTGGAGGAGAATATTTGAGTTACGAGTTTGGTCTTCATTGGAAACAATGCGGAATAGTTTCACAACTCGCGCCACCCAGAACACCACATCGTAATGGTGTATCTGAACGTCGTAATCGTACTTTACTAGATATGGTGCGATCTATGATGTCTATTACTGATTTACCGCTATCATTTGGGGTTATGCTTTAGATACGACTGCATTCACGTTAAATAGGGCACCATCGAAATCCGTTGAGATGACGCCTTATGAACTGTGGTTTGGCAAGAAACCAAAGTTTTTGTTTCTTAAAGTTTGGGGCTGCGATGCTTATGTGAAAAAGCTACAACCTGATAAGCTCGAACCCAAATCGGAGAAATGTGTCTTCATAGGATACGCAAAGGAAACTATTGGGTACACCTTCTATCACAGATCTGAAGGCAAAATTTTGTTGCTAAATTTGGATCCTTTCTAGAGAAGGAGTTTCTCTCAAAAGAAGTGAGTGGGAGGAAAGTAGAACTTGATGAGGTAACTGTACCTGCTCCCTTATTGGAAAGTAGTTCATCACAGAAACCGGTTCCTATGACACCTACACCAATTAGTGAGGAAGTTAATGATGATGATCATGAAACTTCAGATCAAGTTATTACTGAACCTCGTAGATCAACCAGAGTGAGATCCGCACCAGAGTGGTACGGTAATCCTGTTCTGGAGGTTATGTTCCTAGACCATGACGAACCTACGAACTATGAAGAAGCGATGGTGAGCCCAGATTCCGCAAAATGGCTTAAGGCCATGAAATCTGAGATGGGATCCATGTATGAGAACAAAGTGTGGACTTTGGTTGACTTGCCCGATGATCGACAAGCCATTGAAAATAAATGGATCTTCAAGAAGAAGACTGACGCTGACGGTAATGTTACTGTCTATAAAGCTTGACTTGTTGCAAAAGGTTTTCGACAAGTTGAAGGGATTGACTACGACGAGACTTTCTCACCCGTAGCGATGCTTAAGTCTGTCCGAATCATGTTAGCAATTGCTGCATTTTATGATTATGAAATTTGGCAAATGGATGTCAAAACTGCATTCCTGAATGGATTTCTGGAAGAAGAGTTGTATATGATGCAATCGGAAGGTTTTGTCGATCTAAAGGGAGCTAACAAAGTGTGCAAGCTCCAGCGATCCATTTATGGACTGGTGCAAGCCTCTCGGAGTTGGAATAAAAAATTTGATAGTGTGATCAAAGAATATGGTTTTATACAGACTTTTGGAGAAGCATGTATTTACAAGAAAGTGAGTGGGAGCTCTGTAGAATTTCTAATATTATATGTGGATGACATATTGTTGATTGGAAATGATATAGAATTTCTAGATAGCATAAAGGGATACTTGAATAAGAGTTTTTCAATGAAGGACCTCGGTGAAGCTGCTTATATATTGGGCATCAAGATCTATAGAGATAGATCAAGACGCTTAATTTGACTTTCACAAAGCACATACCTTGACAAAGTTTTGAAGAAGTTCAAAATGGATCAAGCAAAGAAAGGGTTCTTGCCTGTGTTACAAGGTGTGAAGTTGAGTAAGACTCAATGCCCGACCACTGCAGAAGATAGAGAGAAGATGAAAGATGTTCCCTATGCTTCAGCCATAGGCTCTATCATGTATGCAATGCTGTGTACCAGGCCTGATGTGTGCCTTGCTATAAGTTTAGCAGGGAGGTACCAAAGTAATCCAGGAGAGGATCACTGGACAGCGGTCAAGAACATCCTGAAATACCTGAAAAGGACTAAGGATATGTTTCTCGTTTATGGAGGTGACAAAGAGCTAGTCGTAAATGGTTACATCGATGCAAGCTTTGACACTGATCTGGACGATTCTAAATCGCAAACCGGGTACGTGTTTACATTGAACAGTGGAGTTGTCAGTTGGTGCAGTTCTAAACAAAGCGTTGTGGCGGGATCTACGTGTGAAGCGGAGTACATAGCTGCTTCAAAAGCAGCAAATGAAGGAGTCTGGATGAAGGAGTGTATATCTGATCTAGGTGTCATACCTAGTGCATCGGGTCCAATGAAAATCTTTTGTGACAATACTGGTGCAATTGCCTTGGCAAAGGAATCCAGATTTCACAAGAGAACCAAGCACATCAAGAGACGCTTCCACTCCATCCGGGATCAAGTCCAGCTGGGAGACATAGAAATTTTCAAGATACATACGGATCTGAATGTTGCAGACCCGTTGACGAAGCCTCTTCCACGAGCAAAACATGATCAGGACCAAGACTCCATGGGTGTTAGAATCATTACTGTGTAATCTAGATTATTGACTCTAGTGCAAGTGGGAGACTGAAGGAAATATGCCCTACAGGCAATAATAAAGTTAGTATTTATTTCCTTATATCATGATAAATGTTTATTATTCATGCTAGAATTGTATTAACCGGAAACATAATACTTGTGTGAATACATAAACAAACAGAGTGTCACTAGTATGCCTCTACTTGACTAGCTCGTTGATCAAAGTTGTTATGTTTCCTAACCATTAACATGAGTTGTCATTTGATTAACGGGATCACATCATTAGGAGAATGATGTGATTGACTTAACCCATTCCGTTAGCTTAGCACACGATCGTTTAGTATTCTGCTATTGCTTTCTTCAGGACGTATACATGTTCCTATGACTATGAGATTATGCAACTCCCGTTTACCGGAGGAACACTTTTTGTGCTACCAAACGTCACAACATAACTGGGTGATTATAAAGGTGCTCTACAGGTCTCTCTGAAGGTACTTGTTGGGTTGGCATATTTCGAGATTAGGATTTGTCACTCCGATTATCAAAGAGGTATCTCTGGGCCCACTCGGTAATACACATCACAATAAGCCTTGCAAGCATTGCAACTAATGAGTTAGTTGCGGGATGATGGATTACAGAATGAGTAAAGAGACTTGCCGGTAACGAGAATGAACTAGGTATTGAGATACGACGATCGAATCTCGGGCAAGTAACATACCGATGACAAAGGGAACAACGTATGTTGTTATGCGGTTTGACCGATAAAGATCTTCGTAGAATATGTAGGAGCCAATATGAGCATCCAGGTTTCGCTATTGGTTATTGACCGGAGACATGTCTCGGTCATGTCTACATAGTTCTCGAACCCGTAGGGTCCGCACGCTTAAAGTTCGATGACGGTTATATTATGAGTTTATGTGTTTTGATGTACCGAAGGAAGTTCAGAGTCCCAGATGAGATCACGGACATGACGAGGAGTCTCGAAATAGTTGAGACATAAAGATTGATATATTGGAAGCCTATATTTAGATATCGGAAGTGTTCCAGGTGAAATCGGGATTTTACCGGAGTACCGGGGGTTACCGGAACCCCCCCTGGGGGTTTAATGGGCCAAGATGGGCCTTAGTGGAGAAGAGGAGGGGCAGCAAGGGCAGGCCGCGCGCCCCCTCTCCCTCTAGTCCGAATTGGACAAGGAGGGGGGCGGCGCCCCCCTTTCCTTCCTCTCTCCCTCCTCCTTCCCCCTTCTCCTAATCCAACTAGGAAAGGAGGGAGTCCTACTCCCGGTGGGAGTAGGACTCCTCCCTGGCGTGCCTCCTCCTGGCCGGCCGCCTCTCCCCCCTTGCTCCTTTATATACGCGGGAAGGGGGCACCTCTAAACAGAACAATTGATCTCTTGGATCTCTTTGCCGTGTGTGGTGCCCCCCTCCACCATAGTCCACCTCGATAATATCGTAGCGGTGCTTAGGCGAAGCCCTGCATCGGTAGAACATCATCATCGTCACCATGCCGTCATGCTGACGGAACTCTCCCTCAAAGCTCGGCTAGATCGGAGTTCGAGGGACGTCATCGAGCTGAACGTGTGCTGAACTCGGAGGTGCCGTACGTTTGGTACTTGACTGGTCGGATCGTGAAGACGTACGACTACATCAACCGCGTTGTGCAAACGCTTCCGCTTTCGGTCTACGAGGGTACGTGGACTAACTCTCCCCTCTCGTTGCGATGCATCACCATGATCTTGCGTGTGCGTAGGATTTTTTTTTGAAATTACTACGTTCCCCAACATACTAGAGTTGCCAAGTTTATGTATGTGCCTAAAAATTAAAAAAGGTGAATCTTCAAGTAAGGAAAATGCGGATCTCAAAGCAATAAGTGTTCACCCCAACTTTTTTGCTATCATTAAGGAACCTTTTTCTATAAATGAATTTCTTGATTTCTTGCCTAGGAGTTTGATCATTAATAAAAAGAAGGAAACTCCTAAGGTTTATAAGTGTTCTATTGAAGAATTGCCTCCCAAAGATGACAATACCTAGATCTATTCTTGTTTTTATGCCTAGCTAGGGGTGTTAAACGATAGCGCTTGTTGGGAGGCAACCCAATTTTATATTTGTTTCTTGTTTTTTGTTCCTGTTTAGTAATAAATAATTCATCTAACTTCTGTTTAGATGTGGTTTTATGTTTTTAATTAGTGTTTGTGCCAAGTAGAACCTTTGGGAAGACTTGGGGGAAGTCTTTGCGATCATGCTGTAAAGAACAGAAAATTTAGCGCTCATGAGATTTGCTGCCATTTTTTACTAGAGAGTGAAATTAGGTTGATTATTTTTGTAGATGATTAATAGACAAATTCATCACGTCCACCAATTTATTTCAGAATTTTTGGGGTTACAGAAGTATTTGAAACCTACAGATTACTACAGACTATTCTGTGTTTGACAGATTCTGTTTTTCGTGTGTTGTTTGCTTATTTTGATGAATCTATGGCTAGTATCGGGGGGTATGAACCATAGATAAGTTGGAATATAGTAGGTTTAACACCATTATAAATAAAGAATGGGTTCATTACAGTACCTTGAAGTGGTGGTTTGTTTTCTTATACTAACGGAGCTCATGAGATTTTCTGTTGAGTTTTGTGTTGTGAAGTTTTCAAGTTTTGGGTAAAGATTTGATGGATTTTGGAATAAGGAGTGGCAAGAGCCTAAGCTTGGGGATGACCAAGGCACCCAAAGGTAAAATTCAAGGACAACCAAAAGCCTAAGCTTGGGGATGCCCCAGAAGGCATCCCCTCTTTCGTCTTCGTCCATCGGTAACTTTACTTGAGGCTATATTTTTATTCACCACATGATATGTGTTTTGCTTGGAGCGTCTTGTATGATTTGAGTCTTTGCTTTTTAGTTTACCACAATCATCCTTCCTGTACACACCTTTTGGAGAGACACACATGATTCAGAATTTATTAGAATACTCTATGCGCTTCACTTATATCTTTTGAGCTAGATAATTTTGCTCTAGTGCTTCACTTATATTCTTTAAGAGCACGGTGGTGGTTTTATTTTATAGAAATTATTGATCTCTCGTGCTTCACTTATATCATTTTGAGAGTCTTATAGAACATCATGGTAATTTGTTTTGACTATAAAATTAGTCCTAACATGATAGGCGTCCAAGATGGGTATAATAAAAACTTTCATAAAAAGTGCATTGAATACTATGAGAAGTTTGATACTTGATGATTATTTTTAGATATGAAGATGGTGATATTAGAGTCATGCTAGTTGAGTAGTTGTGAATTTGAGAAATGCTTGTTCTAAAGTTTGTGATTCCCGTAGCATGCACGTATGGTGAACCATTATGTGATGAAGTCGGAGCATGATTTATTTATTGATTGTCTTCCTTATGAGTGGCGGTCGGGGCGAGCCATGGTCTTTTCCTACCAGTCTATCCCCCTAGGAGCATGCGCGTAGTACTTTGTTTCAATAACTAATAGATTTTTGCAATAAGTATGTGAGTTTTTTATGACTAATGTTGAGTCCATGGATTATACGCACTCTCACCCTTCCACCATTGCTAGCCTCTCTAATACCGTGCACCTTTCGCTAGTATCATACACCCACCATATACCTTCCTCAAAACAGCCACCATACCTACCTATTATGGCATTTCCATAGCCATTCTGATATATATTGCCATGCAACTTTCCACCGTTCCATTTATTATGACACGCTTCATCATTGTCATATTTCTTTGCATGATCATGTAGTTGACATCGTATTTGTGGCAAATCCACCTTTATGATTCTTTCATACATGTCACTCTTGACTCATTGCATATCCCGGTACACCACCGGAGGCATTCACATAGAGTCATATTTTGTTCTAGTATCGAGTTATAATTTTTGAGTTGTAAGTAAATAAAAGTGTAATGATCATCATTATTAGAGCATTGTCCCAAGTGAGGAAAGGGTGATGGAGACTGTGATTTCCCCACAAGTCGGGATGAGACTCCGGACGAAAAAATAAGAAAAAACAAGAGGCCATAAAAAAGGCCCAAATAAAAAATGAGAGAAAAAGAGAGAAGGGACAATGTTACTATCCTTTTACCACACTTGTGCTTCAAAGTAGCACCATGATCTTCATGATAGAGAGTCTCCTATTATCGGTGTCAAAACCGGCGGATCTCGGGTAGGGGGTCCCGAACTATGCGTCTAGGCGGATGGTAACAGGAGGCAGGGGACACGATGTTTACCCAGGTTCGGGCCCTCTTGATGGAGGTAATACCCTACGTCCTGCTTGATTGTTCTTGATAATATGAGTAGTACAAGAGTTGATCTACCATGAGATCGAAGAGGCTAAACCCTAGAAGCTAGCCTATGGTATGATTGTTGTTGTTGGTCCTACGGACTAAACCCTCCAGTTTATATAGACACCGGAGGGGGCTAGGGTTACACAGAGTCGGTTACAAGGAAGGAGATCTACATATCCGTACTACCAAGCTTGCCTTCCACGCCAAGGAGAGTCCCATCCGGACACGGGACGAAGTCTTGAATCTTGTATCTTCATAGTCCAACAGTCCGGCCGAAGGATATAGTCTGGCTGTCCGGATACCCCCTAATCCAGGACTCCCTCAGTAGCCCCTGAACCAGGCTTCAATGACGATGAGTCCGGCGCGCAGATTGTCTTCGGCATTGCAAGGCGGGTTCCTCCTCCGAATACTTCATAGAAGATTTTGAACACGAGGATCGTGTCTGGCTCTGCAAAACGAGTTCCACATACCACCGTAGAGAGAATAATACTTCCACAAATCTAATATGCTGACGTACCACGTAGTGTGACATCACACCACAGCCAGGTCTTTATTCGTATCGTTTTTCATAACCCATCTCAACGTGTTTCGTGAGGCGGTTTCCTTGGCACGTCTTGTCAAAGCAGAGATCGTGTCGCCCTTATCACGGGATTCTCATCAATACGGACGTGGGTAACCCAACCGTGCCTATTGGTAGGACTCCTAGATCTTAGGCAAGTCCCAAACGGCCACGAGGAGGGCGCTTGATATTCACCCTCTTTATAAAGGGGACGAGGCTTTTTCTTTTTTCCCTCTCGTGCCCAATCAAATCCTTCCCCCGCCTCGAGTTCTAACACCCAAAACTCAGGTCAGGTGCTTCGGACCTTCAACTATGTCCGGATCCAACCTTCAAGGTTGATGGATGCCTTCCTCTGTCACGGAGGAGGACATCAAGAAGTTGAGAGAGGCCAGATATCTGACCGCCGAAATTTCACATCGGTTGCCTGCCCGAGGGCAGGTCGTCCCTACTCCCGAACCCAATGAGACCGTCGTGTTCGTCTCCCACTTCCTCCGAGGACTAGGCCTCGCTCTGGATCCCTTTGTTAGGGGTCTTATGTTCTATTATGGGCTAGATTTTCACGATCTGGCCCCGGATTCCCTTCTTCACATTTTGTCATTTATTATCGTATGTGAGGCCTTCCTCCGCATTACCCCTCACTTCGGCATGTGGCTCAAGACCTTCGATGTGAAGCCGAAGATGATCGAGGGGCAGCACGCAGCATGCGGAGGCGCTTTAATAAGAAAAATCGCTGACGCTCCCTGGCCTGAGGGTAGCTTCCCAGAGGTGTCCGGATTGTGGCAGCGGGAGTGGTTCTACATCACAGCTCCCCGAAGTGCCAAGTGGGTAGCTGCCCCCACCTTTCGCTCAGGCCCCCCACCACAACTAATGTCATGGATCAGCAGGGGGCTGAGCTGGGGTCCAACCAAAGACGTGCCAATACTGCAAAGCCGTATCCGAGATCTCTTTGAGAGAGATTTCAGTCTGGTTATGGTAGTGCAAGTTATGCTAGTTTGTCGAGTCCAGCCTTGCAAACGTCGGCCCCTTCGCATGTGGGAATTCAACCCGGAAGGACCGCAAGCTATTCAACACTTCCTTGGCATGACGCCCGAGGAGATGTACAAATTGTTCTTCGGACCACAAATAATGTGTCCGGACATCACTGAGGATGCAGGTCTGAGTTGCAATCGCCTGGATACCCAAGTAAGTAGCCCCGCATCCGAACACATTGTCCGTTTATTTATCGCAATGTCGCCCTAAAAAGCCGCTCTTTGACCAGGATTGGATAGCGAAGGCAAAGTTGATCAGGTGTCCGACCCTCCTCCCTGAGACATCACCAAATCCCATGCTAACCAGGATGCTGGAGATCGCGCCTTATCAAGCGCCCTCAGGAGAAGATAAAGGGGGGGACAAGGAGGTTAACCGGGGAGGAGGAACTGAAACTTCCTCTCCCCAGGGAAGGAAGAGGACCGCCTCTGAGGACCCGGAGACCATGGTCTCCAAACGGGGGAAGAAATCTTCGCCGGACGGTCCTGCCCTGGGGGATACCCCGGCCGCACTATGCCCTCAAGGGGATCAGCCCTCCACTAAGCTGTAAGTAAAAGGGTGCTTAATAATGAAAATATCTCGCTTTACTTCTGAGGAAAATAACCGAAGCATTTATCTTGCAGTTCGGATCTTAGCCCTTCTCAGCAGAGCTCGTCTTCAGGGGATCTTCTTCTAGAGATGATGGAGAGCAAAATGCCTCCCCCTGCCATACCGCCTCATGAGGCGAGCGACCCTGAGGTGTCGTCGCGGAGGGTTTCTTCTGATCCGGCAAGGCCAGAAGGTAATCCTATGGCCACCCGAAGTCCTCAGTATCCGGCTCTTGAAGAGGGCAATCGAAAGAGTCCGGCACCGTCTGGTGTACGGTCGGACGTACTGAGGGATCTGCTAGAGCAAGCGGCTATCTCAGAAGAGAACCGCACATTGATGGGTACGATGGCTGAAAGGATTTCGTCCGCCGAAAGCGGGTTGCATGAAGCCTTTATGAGTCTACTGACGGGTTTTGAGGTATGCGAAATGATGTACATTTTTGACAGTACCGCACATTTTTAGATGTGCCCTGTGTAGATAGTAGCCCCTGAGACTCTGGGTGCTGTCGAAGACGACATCGCACAGAGGATCATAGTCCCAGGAATAATCGTGCCGCCTTAATATGCAGGTGGCGGAGGGTCCGGTGGCCAGCCAGACTGATGAGTTTGTCGAGCTAAAGCGGCAGCTTGACGTGGCATACGCCGACATCGTACTTGTCAACAAGCGGCTTGACGAGGCACAGGGTATGTGATTCCTCATGTGACACATGGGAAGAGGAGCATGATGCCAGTATCTATAACATGTGTGTGAATGCAAATGAAGCTGCGGCCGTGGAGAACCTTCGGTCGGAACTTGCCCGAGCCAAAGAACAAGCCAGGAAAAGCGATGCGGCTGCCATAAAGGCAATCGAGGAGCTGAAAGCCGAACATGCTGCTCACTGCCAAAGCAAGGAGGAAATAGCCAGGATGGCTGTGGAATTGAAGAATGCCGCTGACCATTACGAGCTTCTTGAAGAGGAAGATCGAGCGAAGAGGACAGACCTGGAGAAGGCCACGATGGCGACCAAAGACACCCGCTCTGCAATGAGAGCGATGAAGGAGGAGCTGCGTCAAGCCAGGGATATCGCGGCTGGGAAGCCCTTTATGCTGCGGATGAAGTTCGGAGATCCTAGGTATGCCCCTTTGGACTGGCTGTGGAGTTCTATGGACGCATATCTGGCGAGTGCTGCCGATGCGGCCGAATACTTCCGAGATCAAAAAGATCACGAAGTGGAAAAGCTATTCTGGTCACAATTTAACGTTCCAGAGCGTTCGCTTCCATTGACTGATCAGTTGGCCGAATGGGCCGAGCTGAATAGATTGTCCGGACTTGCCATGAGGTCTGTTGTGGATCATCTGTGGCCAGAAAGGCCAAAGCCGAAAAGTTATTTTAGTTTTGTGCAGCAGTTCCTTGGCGCTGTGCCACGCATCGATGCTGTAAAGAGATCGGCGTGCATAGAGGGTGCACAGATGACCTTTGCCCGTGTCAAGACATACTGGGCGGAGATGGAGGCCACCACTGTTGCGACACAGGGTTCGGCCGTAGGCCGAGTGGCTGCTGAGCACTACTTTGAAGAGGTCCTTGAGGGCGCTCGTTCTATAGAGGCTCAGTGCTCGAAGAATATTATGTTCTAGTGACATGTATTCCCATTGTAAAAACAATGTTTTATTGAGTTTATCAAGGCTGTATTTATACTTTTGCCCGAAAGTACTATGATGCCTCCTGTGCTGTCGTTTATGTATATATGTATATAACCTGAAAAATGTCAGTCGTCGGCTTCAGCCCCCATGCATATAATGCGGGGGTGCTCGCAGAAGACGCATGTTCACACTTGATCCAAACTCTTGGTCCATTAAGGAGGTGATAGCGTAGTGAACTAGGCAATCGGACTATAATTCTTTAACACTTTCACTTAGCCAGAGGAGTTTGACAGTGGGGCTACTATACAGCCCCTGGTGGCTCCGCGCTCATCCGAATTCGGGGCGCGTACATGCCTGGCCGGGAAACGGCCCTTCATTAAGGCGGAGGAATCCCGAAGATTCCGCTAGGTCATCGAGTGGTTGACCAGTCTCATGCTATATCATGACAGTCAGTTTTCGGCTTTCTCTACTGAGGTGCTCATCCGGATGAACCAGGGCACAATCGCAGTAGTTCTCCTGGTGCCACCCTAGCCTAAAGAGCGGAACGTAAGGCGGCAAAACACAAGAGCTGAGCAAACCCAACATTTGACCAAAGACATGATTCGGAGCTGATGCATATAAGGCCAAACTCGCGGCGCCGAACACTCCCTAAGGTATTCGGTCTTTATGATGTAAACCGGGCTAAACAGTGCCCTTTGTAATAAGCCCCTGGTGTCCAGGTACGTGCAATATTCTGACGTGGCCACACGCCAATACGTCAGCATCCTTCTCAGTTGTACTGAGAATCTGGGGGATGTGTATCAACAAGAGACAGTAAAAAAGGTTTACGCAGGGTCTTAATCCAAAAAGAATCCTTGGAACGAATCCCTGTTGCACGTCTGTGCCTGTGTCTCCATTGTGTCGTATCCTGGACGGGTGTAGCACGATGGTCATCTGAAAAAGAGAGGAACTTAGTGTTGGAAATATGCCCTAGAGGCAATAATAAATTGGTTATTATTATATTTCCTTGTTCATGATAATTGTCTATTGTTCATGCTATAATTGTATTAACTGGAAACCGTAATACATGTGTGAATACATAGACCACAACATGTCCCTAGTAAGCCTCTAGTTGACTAGCTCGTTGATCAATAGATGGTTATGGTTTCCTGACCATGGACATTAGATGTCATTGATAACGGGATCACATCATTAGGAGAATGATGTGATGGACAAGACCCAATCCTAAGCATAGCACAAGATCGTGTAGTTCGTTTGCTAAGAGCTTTTCTAATGTCAAGTATCGTTTCCTTAGACCATGAGATTGTGCAACTCCGGATACCGTAGGAATGCTTTGGGTGTACCAAACGTCACAACGTAACTGGGTGGCTATAAAGGTGCACTACAGGTATCTCCGAAAGTGTCTGTTGGGTTGGCACGAATCGAGACTGGGATTTGTCACTCCGTATGACGGAGAGGTATCTCTGGGCCCACTCGGTAATGCATCATCATGATGAGCTCAATGTGACTAAGGAGTTAGTCACGGGATCATGCATTACGGAACGAGTAAAGAGACTTGCCGGTAACGAGATTGAACAAGGTATTGGGATACCGACGATCGAATCTCGGGCAAGTAACATACCGATAGACAAAAGGGAATTGTATGCGGGATTGATTGAATCCTCGACATCGTGGTTCATCCGATGAGATCATCGAGGAGCATGTGGGAGCCAACATGGGTATCCAGATCCCGCTGTTGGTTATTGGCCGGAGAGTCGTCTCCGTCATGTCTACGTGTCTCCCGAACCCGTAGGGTCTACACACTTAAGGTTCGGTGACGCTAGGGTTATAGAGATATTAGTGTGCGGTAACCCGAAAGTTGTTCGGAGTCCCGGATGAGATCCCGAACGTCACGAGGAGTTCCGGAATGGTCCGGAGGTAAAGTTTTATATATGGGAAGTCTTGTTTTGGTCGCCGGAAAAGTTCCGCGCATTATCGGTATTGTACCGGGAGTGCCGAAAGGGGTCCGGGGGTCCACCAAGGGGGTCCACCTGCCCCGGGGGCCACATGGGCTGTAGGGGTGTGCGCCTTGGCCTATATGGGCCAAGGGCACCAGCCCCAAGAGGCCCATGCGCCAAGATAAGGGAAAGGAAGAGTCCTAAAGGGGGAAGGCACCTCCTAGGTGCCTTGGGGAGGATGGACTCCTCCCTGGCCGCACCCTTCCTTGGAGGAAGGGCCAAGGCTGCGCCCCCCCCTCTCCCTTGGCCCTATATATAGTGGGGGGAAGGGAAGGCAGCTGCACCTAAGCCCTGGCGCCTCCCTCTCCCTCCCATGACACATCTCCCTCCTCCCGCAGCGCTTGGCGAAGCCCTGTTGGAATCCGGCTACTTCCACCACCACGCCGTCGTGCTGCTGGATCTCCATCAACCTCTCCTCCCCCTTGCTGGATCAAGAAGGAGGAGACGTCGCTGCTCCATAAGTGTGTTGAACGCGGAGGTGCCATCCGTTCGGCGCTAGGATCATTGGTGATTTGGATCACAACGAGTACGACTTCATCAACCCCGTTCTCTTGAACGCTTCCGCGCGTGATCTACAAGGGTATGTAGATGCACTCTCCTTCCCCTCGTTCCTGGTTTCTCCATAGATAGATCTTGGTGACACGTAGGAAAATTTTGAATTTCTGCTACGTTCCCCAACAGTGGCATCATGAGCTAGGTCTATGCGTAGTTTCTATGCACGAGTAGAACACAAAGTAGTTGTGGGCGTTGATTTTGTTCAATATGCTTACCGTTACTGGTCCAATCTTGATTCGGTGGCATTGTGGGATGAAGCGGCCCGGACCGACCTTACACGTACTCTTACGTGAGACTGGTTCCACCGACTGACATGCACTAGTTGCATAAGGTGGCTAGCGGGTGTCTGTCTCTCCCACTTTAGTCGGATCGGATTCGATGAAAAGGGTCCTTATGAAGGGTAAATAGCAATTGGGATATCACGTTGTGGTTTTTGCGTAGGTAAGAAACGTTCTTGCTAGAAACCCATAGCAGCCACGTAAAACATGCAAACAACAATTAGAGGACGTCTAACTTGTTTTTGTAGGGTATGCTATGTGATGTGATATGGCCAAGAAGAATGTGATGAATGATATGTGATGTATGAGATTGATCATGTTCTTGTAATAGGAATCACGACTTGCATGTCGATGAGTATGACAACCGGCAGGAGCCATAGGAGTTGTCTTTATTTATTTATGACCTGCGTGTCAACGTAAACGTCATGTAATTACTTTACTTTATTGCTAACCGTTAGCTGTAGTAGTAGAAGTAATAGTTGGCGAGACAACTTCATGAAGACACGATGATGGAGATCATGATGATGGAGATCATGGTGTCATGCCGGTGACGATAATGATCATGGAGACCCGAAGATGGAGATCAAAAGGAGCAATATGATATTGGCCATATCATGTCACTATTTGATTGCATGTGATGTTTATCATGTTTTTGCATCTTGTTTACTTAGAACGACGGTAGTAAATAAGATGATCCCTCATAATAATTTCAAGAAAGTGTTCCCCCCTAACTGTGCACTGTTGCGACAGTTCGTTGTTTCGAAGCACCACGTGATGATCGGGTGTTAGATTCTAACGTTCACATACAACGGGTGTAAGACAGATTTACACACATGAAACACTTAGGTTGACTTGACGAGCCTAGCATGTAGAGACATGGCCTCGGAACACAAGAGACCGAAAGGTCGAACATGAGTCGTATAGAAGATACGATCAACATGAAGATGTTCACCGATGTTGACTAGTCCGTCTCACGTGATGATCGGACACGGCCTAGTTGACTCGGATCATGTAATCACTTAGATGACTAGAGGGATGTCTATCTGAGTGGGAGTTCATAAGATGAACTTAATTATCCTGAACATAGTCAAAAGGTCTTCGCAAATTATGTCGTAGCTCGCGCTTCAGTTCTACTGTTTAGATACGTTCCTAGAGAAAAATTAGTTGAAAGTTGATAGTAGCAATTATGCAGACAGTAAAAGGCTTATGTCCTTAATGCACCGCTCAGTGTGCTGAACCTCGAACGTTGTCTGTGGATGTTGCGAACATCTGACATACACATTTTGATAACTACGTGATAGTTCAGTTAAACGGTTTAGAATTGAGGCACCGAAGACGTGTTAAAACGTCGCGAAACATATGAGATGTTTAGAGGGCTGAAATTGGGATTTCAGGCTCGTGCCCACGTCAAGAGGTATAAGACCTCCGACGATTTTCTTAGCCTGCAAACTAAGGGAGAAAAGCTCAATTGTTGAGCTTGTGCTCAGATTGTCTGAGTACAACAATCGCTTGAATCAAGTGGGAGTTGATCTTCCAAATGAAATAGTGGTAGTTCTCCGAAGTCATTACCACCAAGCTGCTAGAGCTTCGTGATGAACTATAATATATCAGGGACATATATGATGATCCTTGAGATATTCGCGATGTTTGACACCACAAAAGTAGAAATCAAGAAGGAGCATCAATTGTTGATGATTGGTGAAACCACTAGTTTCAAGAAGGGCAAGGGCAAGAAGGGATACTTCATGAAACGGCAAATCAGCTGCTGCTCTAGTGAAGAAACCCAAGGTTGAACCCAAACCCGAGACTAAGTGCTTCTGTAATAAGGGGAACAGCCACTGGAGCAGAATTACCCTAGATACTTGGTAGATGAGAAGGCTGGCAAGGTCGATAGAAGTATATTGGATATACATTGTGTTAATGTGTACTTTACTAGTACTCCTAGTAGCACCAGGGTATTAGATACTGGTTCGGTTGCTAAGTGTTAGTAACTCGAAATAAAAGCTACGGAATAAACGGAGACTAGCTAAAGGTGAGCTGACTATATGTGTTGGAAGTGTTTCCGATGTTGATATGATCAAGCATCGCACGCTCCCTCTACCATCGAGATTGGTGTTAAACCTAAATAATTGTTATTTGGTGTTTGCGTTGAGCATAGACATGATTGGGTTATGTCTATCGCAATGCGGTTATTCATTTAAAGAGAATAATAGTTACTCTGTTTATTTGAATAATACCTTCAATGGTCTTGCACCTAAAATGAATGGTTTATTGAATCTCGATCATAGTGATACACATGTTCATGCCAAAAGATATAAGATAGTAATGATAGTACCACCTACTTGTGGCACTGCCACGTAAGTCATATCGGTATAAAACGCATGAAGAAGCTCCATGTTGATGGATCTTTGGGCTCACTTGTTTTTGAAAAGTTTGAGACATGCGAACCATGTCTATTTGTGTATATGCATGAAGAAACTCCATGCAAATGGATCGTTTGGACTCACTTGATTTTGAATCACTTGAGACATGCAAATCATACCACATGGGCAAGATGACTGAAAGCCTCGTTTTCAGTAAAATGGAACTAGAAAGCAACTTGTTGGAAGTAATACATTTTGATGTGTGCAGTCCAATGAGTGCTGAGGCGTGTAGTGGATATCATTATGTTCTTACTTCACAGATGATTTGAGTAGATATTGAGTATATTTACTTGATGAATCACGAGTCTGAATTATTGAAAGGTTCAAGTAATTTCAGGGTGAAGTTGAAAGATCGTCATGACAAGAGGATAAAATGTCTATGATATGATCGTAGAGATGAATATCTGAATTACGAGTTTGGCACAGAATTAAGACATTGTGGAAATTGTTTCACAACCAATGCAGCCAGGAACACCATGGTGTGATGGTGTGTCCGTACATCATAACTGCACCCTATTGGATATGATGCATACCATGATGTCTCTTATCGAATTACCACGATAATTTATGGGTTAGGCATTAGAGACAACCACATTCACTTTAAAAAGGACACCACGTAATTCCGATGAGATGACACCGTATGAACTATGGTTTAGAGAAACCTAAGCCATCATTTCTTAAAAGTTTGGGGCTGTGACGCTTATGTGAAAAAAAAATCAGGCTGATAAGCTCGAACCCAAAGCGGATAAATGCATCTTCATAGGACACCCAAAACAGTTGGGTATACCTCCTGTCTCAGATCCGAAAGCAATAAGGGATTGTTTCTAGAATCAGGTCCTTTCTCGAGGAAAAGTTTCTCTCGAAAGAATTGAGTGGGAGGATGGTGGAGACTTGATGAGGTTATTGAACCGTCTCTTCAACTAGTGTGTGGCAGGGCACAGGGAGTTGTTCCTGTGGCACCTACACCAATTGAAGTGGAAGCTTATGATAGTGATCATGAAACTTCAGATCAAGTCACTACCAAACCTCGTGGGATGACAAGGATGCGTACTACTTCAGAGTGGTACGTAATCCTGTCTTGGAAGTCATGTTGCTAGACAACAATGAACCTACGAGCTATGGAGAAGCGATGGTGGGCCTGGATTCCAAAATGGCTCGAGGCCATATAATCCGAGAGAGGATCCATGTATGAAAACAAAGTGTAGACTTTGGCAGAACGGCTCGATGGTCGTAAGGCTATTGAGTACAGATGGATTTTAAAAGGAAGACGGACAATGATGGTAAGTATCACCATTAAGAAAGCTCGACTTGTCGTTAAGATTTTTTCCGACAAGTTCAAGGAGTTGACTATGATGAGACTTTCTCACTCGTAGCGATGCTAAGAGTCTATTGGAATTATATTAGCGATTACTGCATTATTTATGAAATCTTGTAGATAGGATGTCAAAACATTGTTTCCTCGACGATTTTCTTGAGGAAAGGTTGTATGTGATACAACCGGAAGGTTTTGTCAATCCTGAAAGATGCTAATAAGTATGCAAAGCTCCAGCAATCCTTCTAAGGACTGGAGTAAGCATCTTGGAGTTGGAATGTATGCTTTGATGAGATGATCAAAGATTTTGGGTGTATGAGAAACTTGTATTTCCAAAGAAGTGAGTGGGAGCACTATAGAATTTCTGATGAATATATGTTGTTGACATATTGTTGATCAGAAATGACATAGAATTTCTGGAAAGCATATAGGGTTATTTGGAAAGTGTTTTTCAATGGAAAGCCTGGATTAAGCTACTTGAACATTGAGCATCAAGATCTATAAGGATAGATCAAAACACTTAATGGTACTTTCAAATGAGCACATACCTTGACATGATCTTGAAGGTGTTCAAGATGGATCAGTCAAAGAAGGAGTACTTGCCTGAGTTGTAAGGTATGAAGTTAAGACTTAAAGCTCGACTACGGCAGAAGAAAGAGAAATGACGAATGTCGTCCCCTATGCTTTTGTCATAGGCTCTATACGGTATGCCATGCTGAGTACCGCACCTGCTGTGTGCCTTGCCACATGTCTGGCAAGAGGGTACAAAGGTGATCCAGGAGTGGATCACTAGACAGCGGTCAAAATTGTCCTTGGAGTAATAAGGACATGTTTCTCAATTATGGAGGTGGTAAAAGAGTTCGTCGTAAAGGGTTACGCTGATGCAAACTTTGACACTAATCCAGATTATTCTGAGTAGTAAATTGGATTCATATAGTAGAACAGTTATTTGGAATAGCTCCAAATGTAGCATAGTAGTTGCATCTACAAGATGACATAAGAAATTTGCGAAGTACATACGGATCTGAAAGATTCAGACCCGTTGACTATAACATCTCTCACAAGCATAACATGATCAAACCTAGAACTCATCGAGTGTTAATCACATGGTAATGTGAACTAGATTATTGACTCTAGTAAACTCTTTGGGTGTTAGTCACATGGGGATGTGACCTTGAGTGTTAGTCACATAAGCGATGTGAACTGGATTATTGACTCTAGCGCAAGTGGGAGACTGTTGGAAATATGCCCTAGAGGCAATAATAAATTGGTTATTATTATATTTCCTTGTTCATGATAATTGTCTATTGTTCATGCTATAATTGTATTAACTGGAAACCGTAATACATGTGTGAATACATAGACCACAACATGTCCCTAGTAAGCCTCTAGTTGACTAGCTCGTTGATCAATAGATGGTTATGGTTTCCTGACCATGGACATTAGATGTCATTGATAACGGGATCACATCATTAGGAGAATGATGTGATGGACAAGACCCAATCCTAAGCATAGCACAAGATCGTGTAGTTCGTTTGCTAAGAGCTTTTCTAATGTCAAGTATCGTTTCCTTAGACCATGAGATTGTGCAACTCCGGATACCGTAGGAATTCTTTGGGTGTACCAAACGTCACAACGTAACTGGGTGGCTATAAAGGTGCACTACAGGTATCTCCGAAAGTGTCTGTTGGGTTGGCACGAATCGAGACTGGGATTTGTCACTCCGTATGACGGAGAGGTATCTCTGGGCCCACTCGGTAATGCATCATCATGATGAGCTCAATGTGACTAAGGAGTTAGTCACGGGATCATGCATTATGGAACGAGTAAAGAGACTTGCCGGTAACGAGATTGAACAAGGTATTGGGATACCGACGATCGAATCTCGGGCAAGTAACATACCGATAGACAAAAGGGAATTGTATGCGGGATTGATTGAATCCTCGACATCGTGGTTCATCCGATGAGATCATCGAGGAGCATGTGGGAGCCAACATGGGTATCCAGATCCCGCTGTTGGTTATTGGCCGGAGAGTCGTCTCGGTCATGTCTACGTGTCTCCCGAACCCGTAGGGTCTACACACTTAAGGTTCGGTGACGCTAGGGTTATAGAGATATTAGTGTGCGGTAACCCGAAAGTTGTTCGGAGTCCCGGATGAGATCCCAGATGTCACGAGGAGTTCCAGAATGGTCCAGAGGTAAAGATTTATATATGGGAAGTCTTGTTTTGGTCACCGGAAAAGTTCCGCGCATTATCGGTATTGTACCGGGAGTGCCGAAAGGGGTCCGGGGGTCCACCTGCCCCGGGGGCCACATGGGCTGTAGGGGTGTGCGCCTTGGCCTATATGGGCCAAGGGCACCAGCCCCAAGAGGCCCATGCGCCAAGAGATAAGGGAAAGGAAGAGTCCTAAAGGGGGAAGGCACCTCCTAGGTGCCTTGGGGAGGATGGACTCCTCCCTGGCCGCACCCTTCCTTGGAGGAAGGGCCAAGGCTGCGCCCCCCCTCTCCCTTGGCCCTATATATAGTGGGGGGAAGGGAGGGCAGCCGCACCTAAGCCCTGGTGCCTCCCTCTCCCTCCCATGACACATCTCCCTCCTCCCGCAGCGCTTGGCGAAGCCCTGTTGGAATCCCGCTACTTCCACCACCACGCCGTCGTGCTGCTGGATCTCCATTAACCTCTCCTCCCCCTTGCTGGATCAAGAAGGTGGAGACGTCGCTGCTCCATACGTGTGTTGAACGCGGAGGTGCCGTCCGTTCGGCGCTAGGATCATCGGTGATTTGGATCACGACGAGTACGACTCCATCAACCACGTTCTCTTGAACGCTTCCGCGCGCGATCTACAAGGGTATGTAGATGCACTCTCCTTCCCCTCGTTGCTGGTTTCTCCATAGATAGATCTTGGTGACACGTAGGAAAATTTTGAATTTCTGCTACGTTCCCCAACACTTAGTTGAAAAGTTGTCGTGCAAAAGGTAGGTTATACTAAATAAACCATGTATAGTTCCAGATGAGTAAAGTTGAGCCTAATTGTCACTTTTTCACACGCGTTGAGCCCCTTGTATTGTTATAGGGGTATAGCCATCAAACCTGTATCAATTATATATAGCTACACCGGACTCGTCTAACCGTGTCCGTGGTCTTAACGACCTGTCATATGCTCTAGTTGGTGAGGCCGTCTAGTGTGCGGCTGCCAAGGCAGCCGCACGGTCTTCCGCGCGCAAGGAGCGCTCAATATTTCCATTTACTGTAATGATGCCACGTGGACCGGGCATCTTAAGCATGAGAGAAGCGTAATGCGGTATTGCGTTAAAGCGAGCGAAAGCTTCGCGTCCGAGTAGTGCTTGATAGCCACTTTGGAATGGAGCGATGTGGAAGGTTAACTTTTCGCTGCAGAAGTTATCGGGAAAGCCAAATATAACCTCTAGTAGCAGGGAGCCCGTGCAATGGGCTTCTAGGCCTGCCGTTACTCCTTTAAAGGTAGTATTGCTATGCCTGATTTTTGTTGGGTCTATCCCCATTTTGCGGACGGTGTCCTGATATATCAGGTTTAAACTACTGCCGCCGTCCATCAGGACTCGTGTGAAGTGGTATCCGTCAATTATCAGGTCTAACACCAAGGCAGCCCATCTTGCATGCCGGATACTTGCCGAGTAATCCTGATGGTCAAAGGTGATCGGTTTGGACGACCAGTGGCAGAACTCCGCGGTGATAGGCCCTGGGGCATGTGTCTCTAGGAGTGCCGCTTTGTTTCTCCCCTTCTTCATGTGTAACACGTTTACTGTTTTGACTTCTGGTGGGAATTACTTCTGTTCCCTAGTGCTTTTCTTGCGAGGCTCGTCCTCGTCTTCGCTTGGTGTATCTGCCCCTTGTGTTCGGCGTTGAGTTTGCCAGACTGCTTGAAGACCCAACATTCTCTATGGGTATGATTTGCAGGTTTATCGGGGGTGCTGTGGATCTGACATAGTTTGTCCAGAATCTTGTTCAGGCTGGACAGTTCATCTCTGTTGCCTTTGGAGGGCAGCTTTTGCTAACCTGGCCGAGAGCTTCTGAATCCAGCGTTTCCCACCGTGCTCTTCGGGCTGTCTTCTTTATTCCGGCGCTTGTTTTTGTTGCGTCGTGGCTTCTCGTTTCCATCCCTGACTTCGGATGTACTTGGGTCGCTGGTGCTACATCGGGCTAACCAGCTATCCTCGCCCGCGCAAAAGCGGGTCATGAGGCTTGTTAATGCTGTCATTGTTCTTGGCTTTTCTTGGCCGAGGTGTCTGGCAAGCCATTCGTCTTGAACGCTGTGCTTGAAAGCTGCTAAGGCTTCGGCGTCCGGACAGTCGACTATTTGGTTCTTTTTAATGAGAAACATGTTCCAAAGCTTTCGGGCTGACTCTCCGGGCTGTTGAGTTATATGACTTAAATCGTCTGCATCTGGTGGTCGGACATAGGTCCCTTGAAAATTTTCCCGAAAGGCGTCCTCGAGCTCTTCCCGGCTTCTAATGGAGTTTTCGGGGAGGCTTTTAAGCCAGTGCCGAGCTGGCCCTTTGAGCTTGAGGGTAAGTATTTGATGGCATGGAGATTGTCTCCTCGAGCCATGTGGTTATGGAGGATGTAGTCCTCAATCCAGACCCCAGGGTCTGTCGTTCCATCATACACCTCTATGTTTACGGGTTTGAATCCCTCTGGAAATTCATGGTCCAGCACCTCATCAGTGAAACATAGAGGGTGTGCGGCACCCCTGTATTTGGGTGTACCGTGGTGTTCGGATTTTTGTTGTGTTGCATTGCGTGCTGGAGCGCGCTTGCTTGGCCCGTAGATGGATCTGGTTGCGCCGTCCTTTTGATGCGAGCCCTCACGTGGATCACGTACTGGCTTGTGTGCGGCGTCATTTGCCGCTCTATGTTGGCCACGAGGTCGTCTATCCGACCAGATGGCTGTTTTGTTTTTTGATTGCGGGGGATCTAAGGCCTCATCATCGAATTCAGGTAGCAGCTTTCACTTTGGATAGCTCTTTGTATGGCAACTACCGCCGTACTTTGCTGCAGTGTTGAGTACTTTACTCCATCTAATTCTGAGTGTGTCTTGTGCAGCCCTGGGCCTTTGCTTCTGCTTTTTCAGACTCCTTGCAGTGGCGACAAGCCTTTGATGGGTATTCTGTTGCTCCGGGTGCCTGTCCGGTGTCATGTCATCTGGACTGTTGTCTTCGCCGAAGACGGGTTGTTCGGTTTGATTCTCCGTGTTGCCATGGTTGGACGGTGGTTCAATGCCGTGTTTGTCGTCCGCTGGCTCACCCTGCTCTATCGCTAGGTCTATATGATCGTTGTTTCTGCCGAGGCGGGATTTGGAGCGGCGCTTACACCGCCGCTTTGACTGCTTCTCGAGGGAACGATCCTTCGCTGCGTCCTTCCGTTCCTCGTCGTCGTTTTCTTTGGGTGTGTCCACCATGTATACATCATATGATGAAGTGGGCGTCCAGTGCCCTGTGGGCAGTGGCTCCTGTTCGTCTCCTGCATCGTCATCCATACCGTCGATGTCTTCGGAGTCGAAGGCGAGCATGTCGGTCAAGTCGTCAACAGTGGATACTAAGTGGGTGGTGGGTGGGCGGCGAATTTCTTCGTCGTCCGCATCCCGATCTGGCCGGCCATAGTTCGGCCAGGACTCTCCTGGCAAGGAGAGAGACCTTAATGAGTTCAGTATGTCGCCAAAGGGCAAGTGCTAAAAGATATCCGCGGAGGTGAACTCCATGATCGGCACCCAGTTGTATTCGATAGGCACGGGCGCAGGCGGTTCGGAGTCCGTGGCCGGGGAAGAATCCGGCAGTTCGGCGTCACGGCTCCCGTGAAGGGTAAGGTCGGTATTTGGCTCGATCGCCGCTGAAGATGCGGCCTCGGTGGCGGGGTCTATCCACTCGTCCTTGGATGGGGCAACTGGCTCCGAATTGAGGGTCGGAGCGGTCGCCGGTGCGATCTCCCGAACACTGTCCGATGGTAGAGCTAAATCATGCTCATCGTAACCGTGCGGCGCACTCGGCAAGGGCTCAAATCCGTCGAAGATCAAGTCTCCGTGGATGTCGGTCGTGTGGTTTATGCTTCCAAACCTGACCTGGTGGCCAGGGGCGTAACTCTCGATCTGCTCCAGATGGCCAAGCGAGTTGGCCCGCAGTGCGGAGCCGCCGCATACAAAGATCTGTCCAAGGAGAAAAGTCTCACCCCGGACTGCATCGCTATCGATGATTGAAGGGGCCATCCAGCCTAACGATGACGACACAGAGGAACTCTCAATGAAAGCACCAGTGTTGGTGTCAAAACCGGCGGATCCCGGGTAGGGGGTCCCGAACTGTGCGTCTAGGCGGATGGTAACAGGAGGCAGGGGACACGATGTTTACCCAGGTTCGGGCCCTCTTGATGGAGGTAATACCCTACGTCCTGCTTGATTGTTCTTGATAATATGAGTAGTACAAGAGTTGATCTACCACGAGATCGAAGAGGCTAAACCCTAGAAGCTAGCCTATGGTATGATTGTTGTTGTTGGTCCTATGGACTAAACCCTCCGGTTTATATAGACACCGGAGGGGGGCTAGGGTTACACAGAGTCGGTTACAAGGAAGGAGATCTATATATCCGTACTGCCAAGCTTGCCTTCCACGCCAAGGAGAGTCCCATCCGGACACGGGACAAAGTCTTCAATCTTGTATCTTCATAGTCCAACAGTCCGGCCAAAGGATATAGTCCGGCTGTCCGGATACCCCCTAATCCAGGACTTCCTCACCTATGTTGTCACTTTCATATACTAGTGGGAATTTTACATTATAGAACTTGGCTTGTATATTCCAATGATGGGCTTCCTCAAAATGCCCTAGGTCTTCGTGAGCAACCAACTTGGATGCACACCCACTTAGTTTCTTTTTGAGCTTTCATACACTTATAGCTCTAGTGCATCCGTTGCATGGCAATCCCTACTCACTCACATTTATATCTATTGATGGGCATCTCCATAGCCCGTTGATATGCCTAGTTGATGTGAGACTATCTTCTCCTTTTTTCTTCTTCTCCACAACCACCATTCTATTCCACCTATAATGCTATGTCCATGGCTCACGCTCATATATTGCGTGAAGATTAAAAAAGTTTGAGAACATCAAAAGTATGAAACAATTGCTTGGCTTGTCATTGGGGTTGTGCATGATTAAATACTTTGTGTGATGAAGATAGAGCATAGCCAAACTATATGATTTTGTAGGGATAACTTTCTTTGGCCATGTTATTTTGAGAAGACATGATTGCTTTGTTAGTATGCTTGAAGTATTATTATTATGTCAATATTAAAATTTTGTCTTGAATCTTTCGGATATGAACATTCATGCCACAATAAAGAAAATTACATTGAGAATTATGCTAGGTAGCATTCCACATCAAAAATTCTGTTTTTATCATTTACCTACTCGAGGACGAGCAGGAATTAAGCTTGGGGATGCTTGATACGTCTCCAACGTATCTATAATTTTTGATTGTTCCATGCTATTATATTATCTGTATTGGATGTTTAATGGGATTTAATATACCTTTTTATATTATTTTTGGGACTAACCTACTAACCAAAGGCCCAGTGCAAATTGTTGTTTTTTTGCCTATTTCAGTGTTTCGTGGAAAAGGAATACCAAACGGAATCCAAACGGAATGAAACCTTCGGGAGAGTTATTTTTGGAACAAACGTGATCCAGGGGACTTGGAGTGGACGTCAAGAAAGAAGCGAGGAGGCCATGAGGCAGGAGGGCGTGCCCTAGGGGGGTGGGCGCGCCCCCCACCCTCGTGGGCCCCTCGCAGCTCCACCGACCTACTTCTTCCTCCTATATATACTCATATACCCCAAAAACATCCAAGAGCACCATGAAACCCTATTTCCACCGCCGCAACCTTCTGTACCTGTGAGATCCCATCTTGGGGCCTTTTCCGGTGCTCCGCCGGAGGGGGAATCGACCATGGAGGGCTTCTACATCAACACCATAGCTTTTCCGATGATGTGTGGGTAGTTTACCACAGACCTTCAGGTCCATAGTTATTAGCTAGATGGCTTCTTCTCTCTCTTTGGATCTCAATACAAAGTTCTCCTCGATTCTCTTGGAGATCTATTCGATGAAATTCTTTTTGCGGTGTTTTTGTCGAGATCTGATGAATTGTGGGTTTATGATCAAGCTTATCTACGAAAAATATTTGATTCTTCTCTGAATTCTTTTATGCATGATTTAATATCTTTGCAAGTCTCTTCAAATTATTAGTTTGGTTTGGCCTACTAGATTGATCTTTCTTGTAATGGGAGAAGTGCTTAGCTTTGTGTTCAATCTTGCGGTGTCCTTTCCCAGTGACAGCAGGGGCAGCAAGGCACGTATTGTATTGTTGCCATCGAGGATAAAAAAGATGGGGTTTATATCATATTTCTTGACTTTATCCCTCCATATCATGTCATCTTGCCTAATGCGTTACTCTGTTCTTATGAACTTAATACTCTAGATGCATGCTGGACAGCGACTGATGTGTGGAGTAATAGTAGTAGATGCAGAATCGTTTCGGTCTACTTATCGCGGACGTGATACCTATATACATGATCATGCCTTGATATTCTCATAACTATGCGCTTTTCTATCAATTGCTCGATGGTAATTTGTTCACCCACCGTAGAATTTGCTATCTTGAGAGAAGCCAGTAGTGAAACCTATGGCCCTCGGGTCTATTCTCCATCATATTATTTTCCTATCAACTTGTTATTTCTATCGTTGTTTATTTTGCAATCTTTATTTTCCAATCTATACAACAAAAATATCAAAAATATTTATCTTATCTCTATCAGATCTCACTTTCGTAAGTGACCGTGAAGGATTGACAACCCCTTTATTGCGTTGGTTGCGAGGTTCTTTTTTGTTTGTGCAGGTACGAGGGACTTGCATGCTATCTCCTACTGGATTGATACCTTGATTCTTAAAAACTGAGAGAAATACTTACGCTACTTTGCTGCATCACCCTTTCTTCTTCAAGGGAAACCAACGCATGCTCAAAAGGTAGCATGATGGCCGCGTCCACCCGTGTCTATTTTTTTTTGAGAAAACCCACCTCGTGGTGCACCTGTATCTCTCCTCACTTTTCCCCTCCTGAGACATTAGTTCGCTGCGCTCACCAAACCGATGCCGCCGATGCCGCCGGCATGGGACCCGCCGCCACCGGCAAACTGTGGCGCCACCGCACCCCCCAGGGAGGCTTCTGCCTCTCTTTTCTCTTATTCCCTCCCCTACCCAAGCCTTGTCCCTCTGCTCCTCGAGTCGCTGATGCCGCCGCCGCGGATTGGCGCCTGCGATCTTGGAGCGTTGTTCCTCTGTTTCTTCCTATGTCGAGAGCGTTACTGGACCGACGTTGCCATGGATCACAGCCTCCAGTCTCAAGGTCGACGAATCACTACTGTCGATCCCCCACCCCCTGCCCCTGGACACCTGCAGCCTGGATTTTGCAGCCCTTTAGCTCAAGATGCAGTGCCCTATAGCTGGAGATGTAGCCGGTGATGGATACAACCGATGGTGGATGGAGCCACTCAAATCATGCACGCACAAGATAGCGGCTGGCATGGCGCGGGGCGTGGCGTGGCGGACTATGGGCACTGGGAGGCGGCGGGAGCATGGGAGGTCGTGGGATAGGACTGGCGAGGAGGTGCAGAGGTTGGGTACGGGAGAAGGACTTGGGAGGAGGTGCAGATGTTGGGTACAGCCCGAGTCTTCCTTCTTGGATCTAGGCTGAGTTGCTCATGGGCGTTGTAAACAGTGCGGCAACAAGAACTAGATGGATGGATGGGGGAGATAGAAGATAATTACGACAAAGATCATTGTGAAGCTAGCTGGCCTAGAGTCTGGAGATGATCTCTGATTGCTTGCTTGGTCCTGTCTCGCCTTTGTCCATGCTATGTAGGTGTACGTGCAAGGCACCTGCAGCTACAGATTATGGTGTCTGATAGCTTGGGAGAAGAGGTGTTGTTGGAGTATTAGTTAGTTTAAGTGGCAGTGATTGAACGACGGGGTATGATGTGTATCAGCCTGGTGTCAATAGATTGGTCAGGAACAAATTTCACCGTTCAATGTATACCGACTGTCGCATGGTTGAATCAAGCTCGATGTATTTTCCTTTTAGAATTACTAGTGCTCATTTACTCATCTATCTGTTGCTAGCCTCTAAGACATCGTCCCTTGTCGTATTGTTAGTAACCACCCCACTATGATCTGTATTTGCATGGACGTGAACAAGATGATTACCTCACCGCGGCCATAGGAATATTGTTCTGACTTGAATGCTCTTAGGAAATTATTAATTTTGTTTGGCTTTTTGAATAAATTTTAAAAGTCTTTGTCTCATGCTGGCAAATGTTTTAAAAGTTCTTTTATCTCTACCACATCGTCTCAACCTAATTTTTAGACCTTTACAATGTGTTGTTTTAGTAGGAGGTGTGGCGTGCTAGAATTTCAGCCATTTAAAAAAAAAATCGGTTCAAATCTAACCATAATCATTTTTTGTCATAATATACTTTTCGCTCTAGACCGAGATGGCCGAAATTAAAACACAGGTACCACCCAGACCCTTCTACACCATGAACCCATGTTTAGATGAAAAAACTCGCGATCTCTTCCCCTTGCAGCCCCCTCCTCCCTCTGGCCTTAACCCAACACCTACGTGCACGCACTGGCGTTGCGGCCCTTCTCCATGCCATGAGCTTCGAAGAGGTCAGCGCTGCCACATGGTCGTCATCGCGGGCAGATCGTCCTTTTCCGCCCCTGCCATGGCTCGGGTTGTACTGGCAGTCAAGATAGATAAGAGCTGACCACTCATAATAGGATTTTTGTCTCTGGATACCACTAGAATTCTCACATACTCAGCATGATGATAAAACTAAGAATGAACCATAAGGTTACTTCTCTATCATTCTCTACCTTAATTATGTTCTATAAAGCTCAACACCTCTGTGTGTCAAGTCTGACATGTTAGATTTATAATTACAGGGTATCTTTTGAATTGCTCAAAGAGATTGAGTATCAAACAAGTTGATGCAGAAGAAGAGATAAAGTCGGTCCACCTTTGCATCCATAGTGTAATACTGAGCTACATGGGAATTATGGTGGCGCTACTGCGGAATTGTGCTTAACGCAAAAAACTGCCATTGTTTGTTCCAAGTATGTCTAGACCAGGCTAAAAATGTCAAGTCAGGTGAATGAAGTGCAGTGTATCGGTATTATTGTCCATCAAAGTTCCATTGTTATTCACTAGATAAATACGAGCTTAAACATCAGGAGTATTGCGTAACAGGTAAGTCTACTTTTTTTGCAAGTCTATCTAATCATATTGAAGCTATTACCCTAACCTTAGTTTTTTGTATTTGTGCCAGAATTATTTTATCATTCCTGTTTCATGGATTTGCTCCTTATTTTGTAATGCACTTTGTATATTTGAAATAAGACAATTTATTGTTTAGTTAGGAGTACTTTATTTGTAGAATGAGTTGAGAAAATGGTGTTTATGAATGGTCGCTAGTTATTTTTACTAGCAGCAACACATAGGCCATACGTGTAGATGTGTCCTTACTGTATGGGAATGAGGAGAAAACTAGCGATTATGAATGATCGTTAGTCATTTGAATAGCACAAACAAAATATGGGTCATGCTTGTACGTGTTACCATTCTACATGTAATGCAAATGCAATGTGCTAAGTTTGAACAACAACAGAGTTGATGGGTTATAATTCTTGAAAGTTTACATCATCTCTGCTGCTGCAACCAAATGTTCAAGTGCAATTTATTTTATTTCAAGACAAATTCCCTCTATTATTATGTTGAACTTTTTAGGGAAGGCGACCAAGGAGCTCGTGGCAGCCGTGTCGTGCCCGCTCGGCGCTCCCTCGACTCGCCGCCAACGTCACCAGTGGTGCCGCAGCATTGCATGATTGTTTTTGGGTCCAATGAATGGGCGTTGAGGATGTCTGATTGCCATGCGAAGGCGAAGGTGATAGAGCTTGGTATATGTGTGATGTTTTTTTCTCTCCCGTTGCAACGCACAGGCATGTTTGCTTGTTAGTCATAAAGAACTCACATACTTATTGTGAAATCCTATTAGCCCTAAAAGCAAAGTACTACTTGCATGCCCCTAGGGAGTTGGTTGGTAGGAATTAATCATAGCGCGCATCCGATTATAACAGCACTCAAGGAGTTCAACCAGAGCTACAAATGCTCAAACCTCCCCACCATGCCATGACCAACACTTAGATGAGAAGTCAATAACAAACTCTAATACCGATATTTCTACTAACCAATGATCATGAACCTATATCCTTTCATATTACGTCATCCATATCATTAAACCATACGTTTCATATTTAGTGATCTACATGAAAGTTTTTATTATATCCCCTTGAAGACCTATCCTTTATGGACTAGTCTCATAACCCGTGCCCACTACCACTTCATATTTTTTTAAATCTCAAAATGATTTAAGTGAAGCATGAGAGTGCAACTATTTCTTTAAAATATAACCACTGCCATGCTCTAAAAGATATAAGTGAAGCACTAGAGCAACTGCCTAGCTCAAAAGATATAAGTGAAGCACATGGAGTATTCTAACAAATCACGAATAAATGTGTGTCCCCTCAAGAGGTGTGTCCAGCAAATGATGATTGTGTCAACCTAAAAAGCAAACAAATCAAAAACTAATATGGCACAAGACGCTCCAAGCAAAACTCATATCATGTGATGAATAAAAATGTAGCTCCAAGTAATATATCAATGGATTGTAGATGAAATAGGGGATGCCATCCGGGGCATCCCAAGCTTAGACGCTTGGGTCTTCCTTGAATATTAACTTGGGGTGCCTTGGGCATCGCCAATCTTAGGGTCTTGCCGCTCCTTATTCCTTCATCCATTGTGATCTCACCCAAAACTTCAAAACTTCAGCACATAAAACTCAACATAAACCTCATGAGATCTGTTAGTATAATAAGCAAATTATAAACTTTAGGTACTATTACGAACCCATTAATATTTTATTCTTGCATAATACCTATTGTATTCTAATTTCTCCATGACTTATACCCCTGATATAATCCATAACATCATTAAAACAAGTGCACTATGCAATAGAAAACAAAATCTGTCTAAAAAAAACAATTTGTAATGATCTGAACAAACATTATACTTCTGTAACTCCAAAATATCTGAAAAATAGGAAAACATGGAAATTTTGTTTCTCATAACGTCTAAAAAATTAAAAAATTTATCACGTTCCAGCAAGTCACAGTAATTCTAGTACTCGGCGCAAAAGTTTTTGTTTTTTCACAGAATCAAGTCAACTATCAACCAAATTATGCGAGATCGTTTTGGCATGTCCTTTGCTACGAAAATGATTGGACTACCTTGCTACACTTTATTTACCATCATCGTTACTTGCTCATTACAAATTATCTTACTCTACTTGTTACCGACAATTTCAGTGCTTGCAAAAATTACCCTGGTGGAAACCGCTTGTCATTTCTTTCTGCTCCTCGTTGGGTTTGACACGCTTACTTATCGAAAAGACTAATATTGATCACCTATACTTGTAGGTCATCAGGCATTTAATATTGAATTAAAAATCTGTTGGGGAACGTAGCATGCAATTTCAAAAAAATTCCTACAATCACACAAGATCTATCTAGGAGATGCATAGCAACGAGAAGGGGAGAGTGTGTCCACGTACCGTCGTAGATCGAAAGTGGAAGCATTAGTTTAACGCGGTTGATGTAGTCAAACGTCTTCTCGATTCAACCGATCAAGTACCGAACATACGGCACCTCCGAGTTCAGCACACATTCAGCTCGATTACATCCCTCAAACTCTTGATCCAGCAAAGTGTCGAGGGAGAGTTTCGTCAGCACGACAGCGTGGTGACGGTGATGGTGATGTGATCCATGCCACCTCTTGAGCACTGCGTTGGTTTTCCCTTGAACAAGAAAGGGTGATGCAGCAAAGTAGCGTAAGTATTTCCCTCAGTTTTTGAGAACCAAGGTATCAATCCAGTAGGAGACTACACGCAAGTCCCTCGTACCTACACAAACAAATAAGAACCTCGCAACCAACGTGATAAAGGGGTTATCAATCCCTTCACGGTCACTTACGAGAGTGAGATTTGATAGAGATAATAAGATAATTTCTTTTGGTATTTTTATGATATAGATTGAAAGTAAAGATTGCAAAGTAAAATAGATTGGAAACTTATATGATAAAAGATAGACCCATGGGCCATAGGTTTCACTAGTGGCTTCTCTCAAGATAGCATAAGTATTATGGTGGGTGAACAAATTACTGTTGAGCAATTGATAGAAAAGTACATAATTATGAGAATATCTAGGCATGATCATGTATATAGGCATCACGTCCGCGACAAGTAGACCGAAATGATTCTGCATCTACTACTATTACTCCACACATCGACCGCTATCCAGCATGCATCTAGAGTATTAAGTTCACAAGAACAGAGTAACACATTAGGCAAGATGACATGATGTACAGGGATAAACTCAAGAAATATGATATAAACCCCATCTTTTTATCCTTGATGGCAACAATACAATACGTGCCTTGCTGCCCCTGCTGTCACTGGGAAAGGACACCGCAAGATTGAACCCAAAGCTAAGCACTTCTCCCATTGCAAGAAAGATCAATCTAGTAGGCCAAACCAAACTGATAATTCGAAGAGACTTGCAAAGATAACATTTCATACATAAAAGAATTCAGAGAAGAATCAAATATTGTTCATAGATAATCTTGATCATAAACCCACAATTCATCGGATCTCGATAAACACACCGCAAAAAGAATTACATCGAATAGATCTCCAAGAAGATCGAGGAGAACTTTGTATTGAGATCCAAAGAGAGAGAAGAAGCCATCATAATTCCTTTGTTATTTAAACGTTGAATTATTCAGATGTTCTGTAAAACGATGCATTTGCATTCTTTCTTCCTCTGATTGGGTATCGATACTCACATCAGCTCCATTGTGGATCACCATATCCACTGTTGGATTATTATCCGACCATGTCCTTCATAATTAATCACCTTGTGAGTTCTTTCTCCGATACATAATGCCTTTGGTAATTTGTATCCTCTCCTTTTGCCAACCATGCTCTGCTTTCGAGCTGGTAATATTTACTCTCAAAGCTTGTGGTATATGTTTCTGGTATATGTTTCCACGATACCCTGACGGGTTGAACCTATGCCTTCCTTAATTTGTGTGACCTCGAAAGTTATGCGGGTTATACCCTGCTGACGCTTCGTCAGATAACTTTTCAACACTACAACTTCGAAAAGGGGAGGTAAATGTAAGGTTATGCATTGAAGAAGTGGGAGTCGACCTTGAACTTTGTGTTCATGCCCATGGACACGATGTAGATCTTATTATTAAAGCTTCTCTTAAATTAATGTAATGCCCTCGATGCGGCTATAGCTCCCACGTGTCGAGGCACGACTTAGAGACATAACCGCATTGAAAGCAATGTCGCAAGTCAGGCAATCATTACAACATCCCATGTAATACATAATAAAACGGGGAAGATAACATAGTTGGCTTACACTCGCCACGTCACATCAGAGTACATAAATAACATTCATCATACAAATCACTCATGGCCCGACTACGGCGCCAAAATAGAAAAGACCCCCAACATGCGACAAGGCCCTGAATCGATAACCCCAACTAGGAACCACTACTGATCGTCAGGAAAGGAAACATAATAACGCTGAGAGTCCTCGTCGAACTCCCACTTGAGCTCGTACTCGTCACAATTCCCTTCCACCGAAATATCCCTATGGATAAATACTTACACCTGTCGTTCTTACTTTTATTCCCAGTTGATCTTGTTATTACAAGATAACCCAAAATTCTCTATAATGTTTCGAGTATACTTTATGCCCACTGCCTTGCAGTTCCTTGCCACCTGAATACCCCTACGGATAATTCTCGCACTTATCGAGTATCCGCTCATCCCCCAGTTGTTCATGTGTTTCACAATGGTCATCGAAATACTATTCGATCCTCCAAAAATCCTTAGTAGCTTATTGCTCTGCAATACTTGTCTGCTTGCATGATGGATGCTTTCCATATGTCTGGCAATATTCGTTAGTATCCTTAGCACCGTCATTTTGATCCCTTTGATTCAACATGAGTGCGAATGCACGCAATCATCAGTTGATCCTTTTAAATTATCTTTCCGGCTCAGACGTCATTTTAAACATGAGCTGGTTCTCAACAAATCCAATTGCCGTCGATTGTACCCCTAAGGCTATTCAACTTATCCATCCCTAATCAGAACATTGCTTCTGATCCCTTGATTTGAAAATCATAATTCCTTTGTTATTTAAACGTTGAATTATTCAGATGTTCTGTAAAACGATGCATTTGCATTCTTTCTTCCTCTGATTGGGTATCGATACTCACATCAGCTCCATTGTGGATCACCATATCCACTGTTGGATTATTATCCGACAATGTCCTTCATAATTAATCACCTTGTGAGTTCTTTCTCCGATACATAATGCCTTTGGTAATTTGTATCCTCTCCTTTTGCCAACCATGCTCTGCTTTCGAGCTGGTAATATTTACTCTCAAAGCTTGTGGTATATGTTTCCACGATACCCTGACGGGTTGAACCTATGCCTTCCTTAATTTGTGTGACCTCGAAAGTTATGCGGGTTATACCCTGCTGACGCTTCGTCAGATAACTTTTCAACACTACAACTTCGAAAAGGGGAGGTAAATGTAAGGTTATGCATTGAAGAAGTGGGAGTCGACCTTGAACTTTGTGTTCATGCCCATGGACACGATGTAGATCTTATATTAAAGCTTCTCTTAAATTAATTACTCCCTTGGTATAAGTTCATATTATATCTGGGATCTGGCCTTTTGCAATCGTGGTTTCGACCATGTTCTCCTTTAGGTACCGTTTCTCGTGCAAGTTTAAGCACTTGTCTTCTGCAGAGCAATACCCCAGTCCAACCTCTACTTTGATCTGTCATCGAGTATTACCCCCTGGTATCTCGAGGATACCACGGGAATACATAACTTCTTATGAGTTCATCAACTAATATTCTTGCCGATTCCATTTTTCCAACGGGTTCTCAGTTGTTAGAACCCCTCAAGGACACCGACAACTGAATTGAGTCCGCACTACGATTCAACAACTCTTGGTAACCTTCATTACTTACGAGTCTGAACTCGATCACGTCATTCCGAGCCTACTCGGCTATATCATTATCGTGCCAAATTTTAACTGTGCTACCTGGTCCTTCTCGGAGCACAATTTCGACGATGGGCTAAGCTTACGTCGATCTTCCTTGTCTTATTGTTTCACCTCAAACAACAAACTTGATTTCAAGTTTGTGTAGTACCCATGGTTCCAATAACCTTTCGCTTCATCATTCGTTTGACTTGATGTCATCGCCGACCGATTACATCTCCATGAAACCTCTCGACAGAAATTGTCATGATCATCATCAACATTTCGAGCTCCTCAAGGATATCAATTGAATTCCTGATGAGAAATACCATCCTTGCCCTCGATGATTTGTGTTATCATCGACCACTGATTGCCTTCCGTTCAACACAAACTTGTTCGTGTGTGTTATACCTTGAGATCCTTGCTATCCAGCATTTGTTTCTTACCTTGGAGTATTACCATCTTTTATGTCAAGAATGTTGTGAGAATTTCACCACCTCTAAGAATTCTTGTACAAGTGATACTTCACCATCACCATTCTTTTCTTGGTCCCCGTGTTGATTAACCGGGATACCAACAGGTGAACGGTGCTGTTTGGATTCTGCCCTTCTAGCAACCCTATTGCTTTGAAGTTAATGGTCGGCCGTTCGTTCTTAGACTATTGATTATTGAATCACCATTCTGACATTGGTCGTGCAACCCAACCCATATTTTGGGCGCACCTTTCAACCAATGTTTAATTGTGTATGTTTTCCGTGAGCATACTTCCTTATATCATTTGATCTGACAAATGTTATCTCCTTGTTCACTTAATTGTGGAAATCCATCTTTTGTTAATCTCGATGAATTGTCGCTGATTCCATCAGCCACCTCCTCATTCTATCCTTGATTTAATAATGAACTCATGATTCGGAACTTGCTTCCACAGTTCAATTCCCGAGAATCTTACAATGTCGTCTCGTCAATTTGTCTTGCACCTTTCCTTCTCAGGCATCTTGAGTCTGAGGTTTCCTAACACCAATCAGATCTGAATCTCGGTCAGATATGATGGTTGGAACATATTTCCAAGAGTTATAACATTGGTCTTTATATGATCTGGTAAGGTGATGTCATGCCTAGCACACCTGGCCGGAGGACCTATTGTTATAGTTTCCTTTTTAACAAGGTTAACCATTTTTCTATGAGGAAATTGAATGCCTTGTTTAATAAGTTTATCCTGATGGACCTTTGTGTATCCGAAGTCCGACCTTTGCTTGATGACCATGTCAATGCTATCTCGAAGCATGTCTGTGGTACTCCGATTTTCAATAAAAATTTGAAGCACAATGCTAAATTTCGTTATCAATTATCCAAACACCGTTGTATGGGTAATGTCATGAAGTTCCTCCCCTTTACCTAAAGGGTTTTCTGCGTTATATCCCGTCATGGATATCATGCTCTGCTTGTCCTTGGGAATGATATATCCCTGAAACATGTGTTTAAACACAGTTACATTTCCATTGTTCTGTTTAATCTGATAGACACTTTTACCTTTCCATTGGTTTGTTTAAACCCTTTCTAGGATTTATATGATCTAAGCAGTAATAAGTCACTGCTTTTGTAAGCACCTTGATGTACAATCTGTCAGTAAGAACCTGTTACTATTGTTGATGACATTCCGGTAACCGCCGATGGACGAGAACTTTGCCTAATGGTCCGCCTCGTTCAACGAGCAGGAAAATGGTTCTCTTCGTCCCTCGCCCTTGGTATCGACATTGTTGCCAACATAACTGATAGGCTACCCTCTGACATGTCTTGCTATCATGAGTGCAAGATATCAATGCTTCCTACTTTTAACCACATGGTGGGCCCATAACCCACAGTTCCACAGGATCGAAACCTGACTCTCCTATACACCCCTGGTTTCCAAAGTTAATTCCTCGCACTTAGCCTCATATGTGATTCACGAGCCACCTTCCGAGAGATCATCAATTCTGGTATCAGACACAATACTTATTCCCATTGCTTTGAACCCCTTTCACGCCCTGTTTCAGGCATCGAACGATTGCCTGCCCGCTCAATACTTCCCATGATACCTCCTTACTTTGCTCTCGATATTTTCGTAAGTTTCAATTCAAGAGTTACCTCCGCCACCTCCCTCGATGTTATCGACCAGATAGTCGACCTTGCAGAGGTCTGTTCTCCCGGAATGCCCACCCTTTATTCTTTCGTAAGTACGATGGAGTTCCTGAAGAAAGGACGCCGACTTCATCATGATGACCTGAAGCAGAGAAATGAAGACATCAATGTATTGGACGGCCTCTTCGAGAAGAGCAAGCCAGGATGAGAAGACCCGCTAGATTCGTTACCAAACCTTCCCCCCTTTCACTACCTCTTAAATCTCGGGACGAGATTTCTTGTAGTGGAGGAGAATTGTGACGCCGGATAATTAAGCTACAGTAATCCCCTGCTATTGATGGCACGTCACCTCGGTTGCTGTTGCTAATCGCGCATTACTTCAAAACAATTAAAATTCTAATTTGAATTATTGGCAAAACAATAAAACTAATATGTTCACACTATTCTATAAATTCCCCTAATCATTTCCATGATGGTACCAACTTCATTTGCTCACAAGTAAATCCCTAGGAAATTAATAAGTGGTCCAACAGCAAATAAATTAGCCATTTCAAAATAAATGAATGTTTATGTATTTACAAACCACTTGAAATCGTGTGTGCTAGCTCAAAACATTGCCTACTATTTATGTGACAAGTTTGTTCAACAAAACTTATTTGGGTTAAATTAAAATACAAAACGGTGGAGAAAATACAAAACAGAAAATTAGAAGAAGGAACAGGGGCTAAGTGCACACTGTGCACTACAGGCCCAGTGCTATAGGCACGGCCCAGCCCACCACAGGCCTTTCCTCTTTCTCCTGTACAGAGGAGAAGGCAGAGGCCATGGCGTGGCGGCCATCCCACGGCGCCACGGCCGGATGACCGACACCTGCTCCTCTCGTGCCCTAGAGAGGATAAGGAGGACACCCATGACCCCCCCCTGCCGAACCCTAGCCACTTCCCCTCTTCTACATCGTCCCCCACGCTCGATCCCGATCTCGACCGTCTGCATCCATGGCCGCGCCGGTCGATCCGGCAGCCACCGGCCTCCCTCGTGGCGAAGATGACTGGGAGCTCCGTCGTGGTCGGCTCCATCACCACACCGAAGGGCTCGAGCTAGGATGGCCCGTAGCTCGACATCATCCTCATCTTCGCCACGGTCGCCGCATCGGCCATCGTTTGCCACCCCAACGGACCACCCCGGCTTCCTTGACCATGTCCACGAGCCTCCCCGTGAGCTTCTCTATCGATTCACCTACTTTTCCCCCTCGATCCGTGCCCCTACGTGTCAAACACCCATGGCGAGCTCGCTTCACGTACGAGACGTGCTGTTCTTGGTTTGTCCCTGTCCTGTAGCCTGCTGCTCCATGCGTTGTTGTGCTGCTGCTGTTGCGCTACACTGCCACTGCTGCCGCCGCTTGCCTGGCGCCCTACTGCGCGTGGTCGGCCGCAGCCTCACCGCGCCCGCCTGCACCGCTGCCCGTCGCCTCCCTGAAACCCCGGCCGCTCGAGCTACTGGCCGTAGCCGCTGTGTGCTTGTGCGTGTATGCACAGCCACCATGAGGCCGGCTGGGTTCTGTCCACTAAGGCCGGCCCCGTTCTAATTTGCTAGTAGTAATTAGGTTTGTTAGGTGTTAATTAGCCTAATGGCACAATGACAGTGGGCCCCCATCTAAATAACCTTTTAATTTAACTATAGTCAATGACATGTGGGATCCACAACACTGTTCACGTTTGACTCCAGTCAACACTTTGACTATTGACTGCTAAGTCAGCTCCCAGGTGTCCCACTGTCAGCCTCTCAGCCTATGTGGCTGGGTACAATAGTGGGTACACATAGAAAAATCCCCTTTTTTACTTCGAATTAATAATAAATTCCAAATATTGTTTTAAAACTTTTAAATTAATATAAAATCGTAGCTCGGATGGAAAAACTTTGTACATGAAAGTTGCTCAGAACGACGAGACGAATCCGGATACGCAGCCCGTTCGTCCGCTACACATCCCTAGCATAGAACTGCAACTTTCCCCCTCCGGTTCATCTGTCCGAAAACGCGACCGGGGATACTTTCCCGGATGTTTCCCCCCTTCGCCGGTATCACCTATCCCTGCGTTAGATCACCTCTAGCACCACGTTTGTCATGTTATGATTTGATTGCTCTGTTATTTATTGTGTTCCCCCTCCGTTACTTCTTTCCGGTAGACTACGAGACCGACGCCGCTGATGCCCCGGTCGACTACGGTGTTGACGACCCCTCCTTCTTGTCTGAGCAACCAGGCAAGCCCCCCCTTTGATCACCAGATATCGCCTACTCTTCTATACTGCTTGCATTAGAGTAGTGTAGCATGTTACTGCTTTCCGTTAATCCTATCCTGATGCATAGCCTGTCCTGCTACTACTGTTGTTACCTTTACCTGCAATCCTAATGCTTAGTATAGGATGCTAGTTTATCATCAGTGGCCCTACATTCTTGTCCGTCTGCCATGCTATACTACTGGGCCGTGATCACTTCGGGAGGTGATCACGGGCATATGCTATATACTTTACATTGTTACATTACCTGTGATACTGTTTGGAGATGGGGGCTGAAGGGCAGGTGGTTCCCAGGTAGTGGTGGGCCTGGGTTCCCGACGGCCCCCGACTGTTACTTGTGGCGAGCGACAGGGCAGGTTGAGACCACCTAGGAGAGAGGTGTGGTGGCGTCGCGGATACTTAACACGCTTAACGAGATCTGGGTATTTGATCTGAGTCTGGCCATTTGGTCTATACGCACTAATAACTACGCGGGAACTAGTTATGGGCATCCGGTCGTGGTATCAGCCGAAGCCTTCGTGACGTCAGCGACTGATGGCGCGCGCGGATTGGACTGGTAACGCCACTTATAGGCTAGGTCTGCTTCGGCCGCGTTCGACGTGCAGGTGTGCTAAGGGCGATGGGCCCAGACCCCTGTGCGCTTAGGTTTAGAC
This sequence comes from Triticum urartu, assembly GCF_003073215.2. Classification (NCBI taxonomy): domain Eukaryota; kingdom Viridiplantae; phylum Streptophyta; class Magnoliopsida; order Poales; family Poaceae; genus Triticum; species Triticum urartu. The sequence goes on from NC_053022.1 coordinate 139,709,516, forward strand.
CGGCGTGCTGACCTCTCTGTTGGCCTAGGTGGGGCTGCGACGTGTTGATCTTCCGAGGCCGGGCATGACCCAGGAAAGTGTGTCCGGCCAAATGGGATCGAGCGTGTTGGGTTATGTGGTGCACCCCTGCAGGGAAGTTAATCTATTCGAATAGCCGTGATCTTCGGTAACAGGACGACTTGGAGTTGTACCTTGACCTTATGACAACTAGAACCGGATACTTAATAAAACACACCCTTCCAAGTGCCAGATACAACCGGTGATCGCTCTCTCACAGGGCGACGAGGGGAGGATCATCGGTTAGGATTATGCTATGCGATGCTACTTGGAGGACTTCAGTCTACTCTCTTCTATATGCTGCAAGACGGAGGCTGCCAGAAGCGTAGTCTTCGACAGGATTAGCTATCCCCCTCTTATTCTGGCATTCTGCAGTTCAGTCCACTGATATGGCCCTTTACACATATACCCATGCATATGTAGTGTAGCTCCTTGCTTGCGAGTACTTTGGATGAGTACTCACGGTTGCTTTCTCTCTTTTCCCCCTATCCCTTCTACCTGGTTGTCGCAACCAGATGTTGGAGCCCAGGAGCCAGACGCCACCGTCGACGACGACTCCTACTACACCGGAGGTGCCTACTACTACGTGCTGCCCGCTGACGACGACCAGGAGTAGTTTAGGAGGATCCCAGGCAGGAGGCCTGCCTCTTTCGATCTGTATCCCAGTTTGTGCTAGCCTTCTTAAGGCAAACTTGTTTAACTTATGTCTGTACTCAGATATTGTTGCTTCCGCTGACTCGTCTATGATCGAGCTCTTGTATTCGAGCCCTCGAGGCCCCTGGCTTGTAATATGATGCTTGTATGACTTATTTTATTTGTAGAGTTGTGTTGTGATATCTTCCCGTGAGTCCCTGATCTTGATCGTACACGTTTGCGTGTATGATTAGTGTAGATTAAATCGGGGGCGTCACAAGTTGTATGACTTATTTTATTTGTAGAGTTGTGTTGTGATATCTTCCCGTGAGTCCCTGATCTTGATCGTACACGTTTGCGTGTATGATTAGTGTACAATTAAATCGGGGGCATCACATCACGTCCGAGACAAGTAGACCGAAATGATTCTGCATCTACTACTATTACTCCACACATCGACCGCTATCCAGCATGCATCTAGAGTATTAAGTTCACAAGAACAGAGTAACACATTAGGCAAGATGACATGATGTACAGGGATAAACTCAAGCAATATGATATAAACCCCATCTTTTTATCCTTGATGGCAACAATACAATACGTGCCTTGCTGCCCCTGCTGTCACTGGGAAAGGACACCACAAGATTGAACGCAAAGCTAAGCACTTCTCCCATTGCAAGAAAGATCAATCTAGTAGGCCAAACCAAACTGATAATTCGAAGAGACTTGCAAAGATAACATTTCATACATAAAAGAATTCAGAGAAGAATCATATATTGTTCATAGATAATCTTGATCATAAACCCACAATTCATCGGATCTCGATAAACACACCGCAAAAAGAATTACATCGAATAGATCTCCAAGAAGATCGAGGAGAACTTTGTATTGAGATCCAAAGAGAGAGAAGAAGCCATCTAGCTAATAACTGTGGACCCGAAGGTCTATGGTAAACTACTCACACATCATCGGAGAGGCTATGGGGTTGATGTAGAAGCCCTCTGTGATCGATTCCCCCTACGGTGGAGCTCCGAAAAAGGCTCCAAGATGGGATCTCACGGGTACAAAAGGTTGCGGTGGTGGAAATAGGGTTTTGTGGTGCTCCCGGATGTTTTCGGGGTATATGGATATATATATATATATAGGAGGAAGAAGTAGGTTGGTGGAGCTGTGAGGGGCCCACGGGGGTGGGAGCGCGCCCAGGGGGGCAGGCGCGCCTCCCTGCCTCTTGGCCTCCTTGCTCCTTTCTTGACGTCTACTCCAAGTGCCATGGATCACGTTGTTCCAAAAATAACTCTCCCGAAGGTTTCATTCCGTTTGATATTCCTTTTCTGCAAAACACTGAAATAGGCAAAAAAACAACAATTTGCATTGGGCCTTGGGTTAGTAGGTTAGTCCCAAAAATAATATAAAAGTGTATAATAAAGCCCATAAACATCCAAAACAGATAATATAATAGCATGGAACAATCAAAAATTATAGATACATTGGAGACGTATCAAGCATCCCCAAGCTTAATTCATACTCGTCCTCGAGTAGGTAAATGATAAAAACAGAATTTTTGATGTGGAATGCTACCTAGCATAATTCTCAATGTAATTTTCTTTATTGTGGCATGAATGTTAAGATCCGAAAGATTCAAGACAAAAGTTTAATATTGACATAAAAATAATAATACTTCAAGTATACTAATAAAGCAATCATGTCTTCTCAAAATAACATGGCCAAAGGAAGTTATCCTACAAAAAGATATAGTCTGGCTATGCTCTATCTTCACCACACAAATATTTAAATCATGCACAGCCCCGATGACAAAGCAATTGTTTCATACTTTTGATGTTCTCAAACTTTTTCAATCTTCACGCAATATATGAGCGTGAGCCATGGACATAGCACTATATGTGGAATAGAATGGTGGTTGTGGAGAAGACAAAGGGAGAAGATAGTCTCACATCAACTAGGCGTATCAACGAGCTATGGAGATACCCATCAATAGATATCAATGTGAGTGAGTAGGATTGCCATGCAACGGATGCACTAGAGCTATAAGTGTATGAAAGCTCAAAAAGAAACTAAGTGGGTGTGCATCCAACTTGCTTGCTCACGAAGACCTAGGGCAATTTGAGGAAGCCCATCATTAGAATATACAAGCCAAGTTCTATAATGTAAAATTCCCACTAGTATATGAAAGTGACAACATAGGAGACTATCTATCATGAAGATCATGGTGCTACTTTGAAGCACAAGTGTGGTAAGAGGATAGTAGCATTGTCCCTTCTCTCTTTTTCTCTCATTTCTCTTTCTTTTTTTTATTTTTTGGGCCTTCCTTTTTTATGGCCTTTCCCCTTTTTTCGTCTTGAGTCTCTTCCCGACTTGTGGGGGAATCATGGTCTCCATCATCCTTTCCTCACATGGTACAATGCTCTAATAATGATGACCAGCACACTTTTATTTACATACAACTCAAAAATTACAACTCGATACTAGAACAAAATATGACTCTATGTGAATGCCTCCGGCGGTGTACCGGGATGTGCAATGAATCAAGAGTGACATGTATGAAAGAATTACGAACGGTGGCTTTGCCACAAATACAATGTCAACTACATAATCATGCAAAGCAATATGACAATGATGAAGCGTGTCATAATAAACGGAACAGTGTTAAGTTGCATGGCAATATATCTCGGAATGGCTATGGGAATGCCATAATAGGTAGGTATGGTGGCTGTTTTGAGGAAAGTATATGGTGGGTTTATGGTACCGGCGAAAGTTGCGCGGTACTAGAGAGGCTAGCAATGGTGGAAGGGTGAGAGTGTGTATAATCCATGGACTCAACATTAGTCATAAAGAACTCACATACTTATTGCAAAAATCTATTAGTTATCGAAACAAAGTACTACGCGCATGCTCCTAGGGGATAGATTGGTAGGAAAAGACCATCGCTCGTCCCCGACCGCCACTCATAAGGAAGACAAACAATAAATAAATCATGTTCCGACTTCATCACATAACGGTTCGCCATACGTGCATGCTACGGGAATCACAAACTTTAACACAAGTATTTGTCAAATTCACAACTACTCAGCTAGCATGACTCTAACATCACCATCTTCATATCTCAAAACAATTATCAAGTATGAAACTTCTCATAGTATTCAATGCACTTTTTATGATAGTTTTTATTATACCTATCTTGGATGCCTATCATATTAGGACTAATTTTATAACCAAAGCAAATTACCATGCTGTTCTAAAGGACTCTCAAAATAATATAAGTGAAGCATGAGAGATCAATAATTTCTATAAAATAAAACTACCACCGTGCTGTAAAAGATATAAGTGAAGCACTAGAGCAAAATTATCTAACTCAAAAGATATAAGTGAAGCACATAGAGTATTCTAATAAATTCCAATTCATGTGTGTCTCTCCCAAAAGGTGTGTAAATCAAGGATGATTGTGGTAAAATAAACAGCAAAGACTCAAATCATACAAGACGCTCCAAGCAAAACACATATCATGTGGCGAATAAAAATATAGCATCAAGTAAAGTTACCGATGGACGAAGACGAAAGAGGGGATGCCTTCCGGGGCATCCCCAAGCTTAGGCTTTTGTTTGTCCTTTAGTTTTACCTCGGAGTGCCTTGGGCATCCCCAAGCTTTGGCTATTTCCACTCATTATTCCATAATCCATCAAATCTTTACCCAAAACTTGAAAACTTCACAACACAAAACTCAACAGAAAATCTCATGAGCTCCGTTAGTATAAGAAAACAAACCACCACTTAAGGTGTTGGGGAACGTAGTAATTTTTAAAAAATTCCTACGCACACGCAAGATCATGGTGATGCAAAGCAATGAGAGGGGAGAGTGTTGTCTACGTACCCTCGTAGACCGGAAGCGGAAGCATTATAACAACGCGGGTGATGTAGTCGTACGTCTTCACGGCCCGACCGATGAAGCACCGAAACTACGGCACCTCCGAGTTCTAGCACACGTTCAGCTCGATGACGATTCCCGGACTCCGATCCAGCAGAATGTCGGGGAAGAGTTCCGTCAGCACGATGGCGTGGTGACGATCTTGATGTTCTACCGTCGCAGGGCTTCGCCTAAGCACCGCTACAATATCATCGAGGATTATGGTGGAGGGGGGGCACCGCACACGGCTAAGAGATCAATGATCAATTGTTGTGTCTATGGGGTGCCCCCCCTGCCCCTGTATATAAAGGATCAAGGGGAGAGGTGGCCGGCCTAGGAGGAGGGCGCGCCAAGGGGGGAGTCCTAGTCCCACTGGGAGTAGGACTCCTTCTCTTGTTGGAGTAGGAGAGAAGGAAAGAGGGGGAGAGAAACAAGGAAAAGTGGGCTGCACCCCTTGTCCAATTCGGACCAGAGGGGGGGTGCGCGCCTCCTTCCTTTTGGCCTCTCTCCTCCATTCCCGTATGGCCCAATAAGGCCCATATACTCCCCGGCGAATTCCCGTAACTCTCTGGTACTCCGAAAAATACCTGAATCACTCGGAACCTTTCCGATGTCCGAATATAGTCGTCCAATATATCAATCTTTACGTCTCAACCATTTCGAGACTCCTGGTCATGTCCCCGATCTCATCCGGGACTCCGAACTCCTTCGGTACATCAAAACTCATAACATAACTATCATCGAAACCTTAAGCGTGCGGACCCTACGGGTTCGAGAACAATGTAGACATGATCGAGACACGTCTCTGGTCAATAACCAATAGCGGAACCTGGATGCTCATATTGGCTCCCACATATTCTACGGAGATCTTTATCGGTCAGACCGCATAACAACATACGTTGTTCCCTTTGTCATCGGTATGTTACTTGCCCGAGATTTGATCGTCGGTATCTCAATACCTAGTTCAATCTCGTTACCGGCAAGTGTCTTTACTCGTTCCGTAATACATCATCCTGCAACTAACTCATTAGTTGCAATGCTTGCAAGGCTTAATGTGATGTGCATTACCGAGAGGGCCCAGAGATACCTCTCCGACAATCGGAGTGACAAATCCTAATCTCGAAATACGCCAACCCAACAAGTACCTTCGGAGACACCTGTAGAGAACCTTTATAATCACCCAGTTACGTTGTGACGTTTGGTAGCACACAAAGTGTTCCTCCGGTAAACGGGAGTTGCATAATCTCATAGTCATAGGAACATGTATAAGTCATGAAGAAAGCAATAGCAACAAACTAAACGATCAAGTGCTATGCTAACGGAATGGGTCAAGTCAATCACATCATTCTCTAATGATGTGATCCCGTTAATCAAATGACAACTCATGTCTATGGCTAGGAAACTTAACCATCTTTGATTCAACGAGCTAGTCAAGTAGAGGCATACTAGTGACACTCTGTTTGTCTATGTATTCACACATGTATTATGTTTCCGGTTAATACAATTCTAGCATGAATAATAAACATTTATCATGAAATAAGGAAATAAATAATAACTTTATTATTGCCACTAGGGCATATTTCCTTCAGTCTCCCACTTGCACTAGAGTCAATAATCTAGTTCACATCGCCATGTGATTTAACATCAATAATTCACATCACCATGTGATTAACACCCATAGTTCACATCGTCATGTGACCAACACCCAAAGGGTTTACTAGATTCAATAATCTAGGTCACATCGCTATGTGATTAACACCCAAAGTACTGAGGTGTAATCGTGTTTTGCTTGTGAGAGAAGTTTAGTCAACGGGTCTGCCATATTCAAATCCGTAAGTATTTTGCTAATTTCTATGTCAACAATGCTCTGCACAGAGCTACTCTAGCTAATTGCTCCCACTTTCAATATGTATCCAGATTGAGACTTAGAGTCATCTGGATTAGAGTCAAAACTTGCATCGACGTAACCCTTTACGACGAACCTTTTGTCACCTCCATAATCGAGAAACATGTCCTTATTCCACTAAGGATAATTTTGACCAATGTCCAGTGATCTACTCCTAGATCACTATTGTACTCCCTTGCCAAACTTAGGGCAGGGTATACAATAGGTCTGGTACACAGCATGGCATACTTTATAGAACCTATGGCTGAGGCATAGGGAATGACTTTCATTCTCTCTCTATCTTCTACCGTGGTCGGGCTTTGAGTCTTACTCAATTTCACACCTTGTAACACAGGCAAGAACTCTTTCTTTGACTGTTCCATTTTGAGCTACTTCAAAAACTTGTCAAGGTATGTACTCATTGAAAACTTATCAAGCATCTTGATCTATCTCTATAGATCTTGATGCTCAATATGTAAGCAGCTTCACCGAGGTCTTTCTTTGAAAAACTCCTTTCAAACACTCCTTTATACTTTGCAGAATAATTCTACATTATTTCCGATCAACAATATGTCATACACATATACTTATCAGAAATGTTGTAGTGCTCCCACTCACTTTCTTGTAAATACAGGCTTCACCGCAAGTCTGTATAAAACTATATGCTTTGAATAACTTATCAAAGCGTATATTCCAACTCCGAGATGCTTGCACCAGTCCATAGATGGATCGCTGGAGCTTGCATATTTTGTTAGTACCTTTAGGATTGACAAAACCTTCTGGTTGCATCATATACAACTCTTCTTTAATAAATCCATTAAGGAATGCAGTTTTGTTTATCCATTTGCCAGATTTCATAAAATGCGGCAATTGCTAACATGATTCGGACAGACTTAAGCATAGATACGAGTGAGAAACTCTCATCGTAGTCAACACCTTGAACTTGTCGAAAACCTTTTGCGACAATTCTAGCTTTGTAGATAGTAACACTACTATCAGCGTCCGTCTTCCTCTTGAAGATCCATTTAATCTCAATGACTCGCCGATCATTGGGCAAGTCAATCAAAGTCCATACTTTGTTCTCATACATGGATCTCATCTCAGATTTCATGGCCTCAAACCATTTCGCGGAATCTGGGCTCATCATCACTTCCTCAGAGTTCGCAAGTTCGTCGTGGTCTAGTAACATGACTTTCAGAATAGGATTACCGTACCACTCTGGTGCAGATCTCACTCTGGTTTACCTACGAGGTTCGGTATTAACTTGATATGAAGTTACATGATCATGATCATTATCTTCCTCACTAATTGGTGTGGTAGTCACAGGAACAGATTTCTGTGATGAACTACTTTCCAATAAGGGAGCAGGTACAGTTACCTCATCAAGTTCTACTTTCCTCCCACTCACTTCTTTCGAGAGAAACTCATTCTCTAGAAAGGATCCATTCTCAGCAATGAATATCTTGCCTTTGGATCTATGATAGAAGGTGTACCCAACATTTTGTTTTGGGTATCCTATGAAGATTTACTTCTCCGATTTGGGTTCGAGCTTATCAAGTTGAAACTTTTTCACATAAGCATCGCAGTCCCAAACTTTAAGAAACGACAGCTTAGGTTTCTCGCCAAACCACAGTTCACACGGCGTCGTCTCAACGGATTTAGATGGTGCCCTATTTAACGTGAATGTAGCTGTCTCTAATGCATAACTCCAAAACGATAGTGGTAATCGGTAAGAGACATCATAGAACGCACCATATCTAATAAAGCACGGTTACGACGTTCGGACACACCATTACACTGTGGTGTTCCAGGTGGCGTGAGTAGTGAAACTATTTCACATTGTTTTAACTGAAGGCCAAACTCGTAATTCAAATATTTTACTTCTGCGATCATATCGTAGAAATTTTTATTTTTGTTACAATGATTCTCCACTTCACTCTAAAATTATTTGAACTTTTCAAATATTTCAGACTTGTGTTTCATCAAGTAGATATACTCATATCTGCTCAAATCATCTGTGAAGATCAGAAAATAATGATACCTCCCGCGAGCCTCAATATTCATCGGACCACATACATTAGTATGTATGATTTCCAACAAATCTGTTGCTCGCTCCATTGTTCCGGAGAACGGAGTCTTAGTCATCTTGCCCATGAGGCATGGTTCGCAAGCATCAACTAATTCATAATCAAGTGATTCCAAAAGCCCATCAGCATGGATTTTCTTCATGCGCTTTACACCAATATGACCTAAACGGCAGTGCCACAAATAAGTTGCACTATCATTATTAACTTTGCATCTTTTGGCTTCAATATTATGAAAATGTGTATTACCATGATCGAGATCCAACAAAGCATTTTCATTGGGTGTATGACCATAGAAGGTTTTATTCATGTAAACAGAACAACAATTATTCTCTAACTTACATGAATAACCGTATTGCAATAAACATGATCCAATCATATTTATGCTTAATGCAAACACCAAATAACATTTATTTAGGTTCAACACTAATCCCGAAAGTATAGGGAGTGTGCGATGATGATCATATCAATCTTGGAACCACTTCCAACACACATCGTCACTTCACCCTTTACTAGTCTCTGTTTATTTTGCAACTCCCATTTCGAGTTACTACTCTTAGCAACTGAACCAGTATCAAATACCGAGGGGTTGCTATAAACACTAGTAAAGTACACATCAATAACATGTATATCAAATATAGCATTGTTCAGTTTGCCATCCTTCTTATCCGCCAAATACTTGGGGTAGTTCCGCTTGCAGTGACCAGTCCCTTTGCAGTAGAAGCACTTAGTCTCAGGCTTAGGTACAGACTTGGGCTTCTTCAATTGAGTAGCAACTTGCTTGCCGTTCTTCTTGAAGTTCCCCTTCTTCCCTTTGCCCTTTTCTTGAAACTAGTGGTCTTGTCAACCATCAACACTTGATGCTTTTCTTGATTTCTACCTTCGTCGATTTCAGCATCACGAAGAGCTTGGGAATTGTTTTCGTCATCCCTTGCATACTATAGTTCATCATGAAGTTCTACTAACTTGGTGATGGTGACTAGAGAATTCTGTCAATCACTATTTTATCTGGAAGATTAACTTCCACTTGATTCAAGTGATTGTAGTACCTAGACAATCTGAGCACATGCTCACTGCTTGAGCTATTCTCCTCCATCTTTTAGCTATAGAACTTGTTGGAGACTTCATATCTCTCAACTCGGGTATTTGCTTGAAATATTAACTTCAACTCCTGGAACATATCATATGGTCCATGACGTTCAAAACGTCTTTGAAGTCCCGATTCTAAGCCGTTTAAGCATGGTGCACTAAACTATCAAGTAGTCATCATATTGAGCTAGCCAAACGTTCATAACATCTGCATCTGCTCCTGTAATAGGTTTGTCACCTAGCGGTGCATCAAGGACATAATTCTTCTGTGCAGCAATGAGGATAAACCTCAGATCATGGATCCAATCCGCGTCATTGCTACTAACACCTTTCAACTTAGTTTTCTCTAGGAACATATCAAACATAAAACAGGGGAGCTAAACGCGAGCTATTGATCTACAACATAGATATGCTAATACTACCAGGACTAAGTTCATGATAAATTTAAGTTCAATTAATCATATTACTTAAGAACTCCCACTTAGAAAGACATCCCTCTAATCTTCTAAGTGATCACGTGATCCAAATCAACTAAACCATAACCGATCATCACGTGAAATGGAGTAGCTTTCAATGGTGAACATCAATATGTTGATCATATCTATTATATGATTCACGCTCGACCTTTCGGTCTTAGTGTTCCGAGGCCATATCTGCATATGCTAGGCTCGTCAAGTTTAACCTGAGTATTCTACATGTGCAAAACTGGCTTGCACCCGTTGTAGATGGACGTAGAGCTTATCACACCGATCATCACGTGGTGTCTGGGCACGACGAACTTTGGCAACGGTGCATACTCAGGGAGAACACTTTTATCTTGAAATTTAGTGAGAGATCATCTTATAATGCTACCGTCAGTTAAAGCAAGATAAGATGCATAAAAGATAAACATCACATGCAATCAATATAAGTGATATGATATGGCCATCATCATCTTGTGCTTGTGATCTCCATCTCCGAAGCACCGTCATGATCACCATCGTCACCGGCACGACACCTTGATCACCATCGTAGCATCGTTGTCGTCTCACCAATCTTATGCTTCCACGACTATCGCTACCACTTAGTGATAAAGTAAAGCATTACAGCGCAATTGCATTGCATACAATAAAGCGACAACCATATGGCTCCTGCCAGTTGCCGATAACTCGGTTACAAAACATGATCATCTCATACAATAAAATTTAGCATCATGTCTTGACCATATCACATCACAACATGCCCTGCAAAAACAAGTTAGACGTCCTCTACTTTATTGTTGCAAGTTTTACGTGGCTGCTATGGGCTTAGCAAGAACCGTTCTTACCTATGCATCAAAACCACAACGATAGTTTGTCAAGTTGGTGTTGTTTTAATCTTCACAAGGACCGGGCGTAGCCACACTTGGTTCAACTAAAGTTGGAGAAATTGACACCCGCCAGCCACCTGTGTGCAAAGCACGTCGGTAGAACCAGTCTCGCGTAAGCGTACGCGTAATGTGGGTCCGGGCCGCTTCATCCAACAATACCGCCGAACCAAAGTATGACATGCTGGTAAGCAGTATGACTTATATCGCCCACAACTCACTTGTGTTCTACTCGTGCACAACATCAACGCATAAAACCTAGGCTCAGATGCCACTATTGGGGAACGTAGTAATTTCAAAAAAATTCCTACGCACACGCAAGATCATGGTGATGCATAGCAACGAGAGGGGAGAGTGTTGTCTACGTACCCTCGTAGACCGGAAGCAGAAGCGTTATAACAACGCGGTTGATGTAGTCGTACGTCTTCACGGCCCGACCGATCAAGCACCGAAACTACGGCACCTCCGAGTTCTAGCACATGTTCATCTCGATGACGATCCCCGGACTCCGATCCAGCAGAATGTTGGGGAAGAGTTCCGTCAGCACGACGGCGTGGTGACGATCTTGATGTTCTACCGTCGCAGGGCTTCGCCTAAGCACCGCTACAATACCATCGAGGATTATGGTGGAGGGGGGGCACCGCACACGGCTAAGAGATCAATGATCAATTGTTGTGTCTATGGGGTGCCCCCTGCCCCTATATATAAAGGAGCAAGGGGAGAGGTGGCCGACCTAGGAGGAGGGCGCGCTAAGGGGGGAGTAGGCCTCCTCCTTCCCTTGTTGGAGTAGGAGAGAAGGAAAGAGGGGGAGAGGAACAAGGAAAAGTGGGCTGCACCCCTTGCCCAATTCGGACCAGAGGGGGGCGCGCGCCTCCTTCCTTTTGGCCTCTCTCCTCTATTCCCGTATGGCCCAATAAGGCCCATATACTCCCCGGCGAATTCCCGTAACTCTTCGGTACTCCGAAAAATACCCGAATCACTCGGAACCTTTCCGATGTCCGAATATAGTCGTCCAATATATCAATCTTTACGTCTCCACCATTTCGAGACTCCTGGTCATGTCCCCGATCTCATCCGGGACTCCGAACTCCTTCGGTACATCAAAACTCATAAACTCATAATATAACTGTCATCGAAACCTTAAGCGTGCGGACCCTACGGGTTCGAGAACAATGTAGACATGACCGAGACACGTCTCCGGTCAATAACCAATAGCGGAACCTGGATGCTCATATTGGCTCCCACATATTCTACGAAGATCTTTATCGGTTAGACCGCATAACAACATACGTTGTTTCCTTTGTCATCGGTATGTTACTTGCCTGAGATTTGATCGTCGGTATCTCAATACCTAGTTCAATCTCGTTACTGGCAAGTCTCTTTACTCGTTCCGTAATACATCATCCTGCAACTAACTCATTAGTTGCAATGCTTGCAAGGCTTAAGTGATGTGCATTACCGAGAGGGCCCAGAGATACCTCTCCGACAATCGGAGTGACAAATCCTAATCTCGAAATACGCCAACCCAACAAGTACCTTCGGAGACACCTATAGAGAACCTTTATAATCACCCAGTTACGTTGTGACGTTTGGTAGCACACAAAGTGTTCCTCCGGTAAACGGGAGTTGCATAATCTCATACTCATAGGAACATGTATAAGTCATGAAGAAAGCAATAGCAACAAACTAAACGATCAAGTGCTATGCTAACGGAATGGGTCAAGTCAATCACATCATTCTCTAATGATGTGATCCCGTTAATCAAATGACAACTCATGTCTATGGCTAGGAAACTTAACCATCTTTGATTCAAAGAGCTAGTCAAGTAGAGGCATACTAGTGACACTCTATTTGTCTATGTATTCACACATGTATTATATTTCCGGTTAATACAATTCTAGCATGAATAATAAACATTTATCATGAAATAAGGAAATAAATAATAACTTTATTATTGCCTCTAGGGCATATTTCCTTCATAAGGTACTGTAATGAACTCATTATTTATTTATATTGGTGATAAAACTACTATATTCCAACTTCTCTATGGTTCATACCCTACGATATTAGCCATAGATGCATCAAAATAAGCAAACAACATACGAAAAACAGAATCTGTCAAAAACAGAACAATCTGTAGTAATATGTAGGTTTCGAATACTTCTGTAACCCCAAAAATTTTGAAATAAATTGCTGGACGTGAGGAATTTGTCTATTAATCATCTGCAAAAAGAATCAACCTAATCTCACTCTTCTATAAAAAAATGGCAGAAAATCTCGTGAGCGCTAAAGTTTTTATTTTTTACAGCAAGATCGCAAAAACTTCTCCCAAGTCTTCCCAAAGATTCTACTTGGTACAAACACTAATTAAAAGCATAAAACCACATCTAAACAGAGGCTATATGAATTATTTATTACTAAACACAACCAAAAAGCAAGAAACAAAAATAAAATTGGGTTGCCTCCCAACAAGCGCTATCATTTAACGCCCCTAGCTAGGCATAAAAACAAGAATAGATCTAGGTATTATCATCTTTGGTAGGTAATTCTTCAATAGAACACTTATAATCATTGGGAGTTTCCCTCTTTTTATTAATGATCAAACTCCTAGGAAAGAAATCAAGAAATTCATTTGTAGCAAAAGGTTCCTTAATGATATTGAAGAAGTTGGGGTGAACACTTATTGATTTGAGATCCGCATTTTCCTTACTAGAAGATTCACCCTTATTTTTAGGAACATAATTTAATTTGGAAATCTTGGTAGTAGGAGGATTTGAAGTATTTTTAATGGATGAAAAGGAAGACCCAAAATTACTAATAATATCCTCAAGTTTACCAATTCTTGTGGAATCTTGATCTATTCTTTCGTTAACTATAGGTTCTTTTTCTTTAAAAAAATTCAGAGTAACCCCTACCTTAGATCCATATTGATTGATTTGGTTGTGGATCTTTTTTATCTAAATTTTCAATCAACTCCACGGAGGCAACTTTATTTTTAGCAATTTCAAGCCTTTGCATCACATGTTCCAAAGTTAAAATAGTTCCATTAACCAAAAGAGGTGGTGGGCCAAACAAATCTATCATAGAATTATAAGAATCAAAAGTATGGCTACCCAAGAAATTCCCTCCAGTAATGGTATCAAGAATATATCTGTTCCAAGGAGTGATGTCTACATAAAAATTGCGAAGAAGAACGGAAGTGGATTGCTTCCTAGTAGATCTATTCTGAGCATTGCAAATTCTATGACAAGCATCTTTTAGATTTTCTCCCTCCCTTTGTTTAAAATTAAGAACTTCATGATCGGGAGTACTAATAATGATAGAAGGGCTAGCCATAATAGCAAAACCAATGATCTAACATACGGACACACAAGAAGCCAAAAAAGGGCGAACGAAAAAGAGGGCGAATAAAACGGCAAGGGTGAAGTAGGGGAGAAAACGAGAGACAAATGGCAAATAATGTAATGCGAGGGACAAGAGTTTGTGATGGATACTTGGTATGTCTTGACTTGTGCATAGATCTCCCCGGTAACGGCGCCAGAAATCTGGAATTTCCGTTCCGCAATCCTCGAAATCCTAAGCAACTCAATGGCCCACGGAGAGAGTTGGGGATTTCCCGGTTTTCATATTTAATTTTTATCAAATAATGAAACGAGGATTTTGATTTTAATAATTTTTCTCTCCAAAAAATATATTTCATATTAAAACAAATGAGTGGAGATAATATGACTTCTCCAAAATAATTGAAATATTGGAGGAAAAATATTAAAATCATTTATTGGATTTTATTTGGTTTTATTCGGATTTTATTTGCATTAAAAAAATTGCACGTTTTTCAAAATTTTATTTTAGGGCCAAGAAAATGTTCAACTCGTCCTAAATATTTTATTTAGAAGGTGAAAATTTGTTTTGGCATTTTTAGGTTTTTATTTATTTTTTTCTAGGATTTTATTTCGGTCGGCGAAATTATTTTAAAAAAAGTTCCCGCGCCGACTGGGCCTAAGGCCCAGCCGCGCCAGGCCGCCGCCGCCTCCTGCGCGCGCGCGCGCCGCCGCTGCCACTCGGACCGGAGTCCGAGTTGGACTCCGCCTCCGCCGTGCCTTGCCCCCTACTCCAAGCCGCCCCGCCCCGTCCTTTATATACGCCGCCACCCCGCCCCCAACACCCCACCACACCACCGCCGCCCGCGCCGCACCACCGCCGCCGCCGCAGCCAAGCTCCTCCGCCGCCGCTTGCCGCCGCCGCCTGCCGCGCCACCGCCGCAGCAGCCGCCGCCCCCTAAGCCGCCGCCCTGCCGGACCTCTTGCCGGAGGTAGCCGCCGCGCCCCGCCGCCGGTTTTTTTATAAAGACCATTCGGTTTTTTTCAGAAACCCTAGATCCATTTTTTTGGATTCCCAATTTTTTTTCCGGTTCTTTTAGTTAGCGGACGTTCGTCTGAACATTCGTTTTAACAAACGGTTCCTCGCCAGTTAGAAACAACTAACGAACGCTCGTTCGTTAGTCTGTTCGTGAGTTTTCTTTTATCGGATTTATTCCGTGATTTTCTCTGATCGTGATTTCTGATCTGATCTTAGATTCTGTTTATCTTTTCGCTCGATTAACGGAATCAGGCGATTCAAGCGCCTGGAGTTTTGTCTCAAAACCCTCTTTCCGATTAATCAACTCAAACAAGTTTTCTCTACTATAAAATTGGACCTAGTTTCAGATTAGTAAACGAAGCTTCTTTCTTTCGCCGTTCGACTTTCATTGCTTCGTTTGATTTGATCCTTTTTGCGTACCGGAGTTCTTAAGTTGATCTTTATGGTCAACCTCTCTTATTTGAGTTTTGCTTGTGCATCGTTGCTTGTTACTTATGTATGCTATTGTTTGCTTGCGATAGAATTCCCAGAGTGCGAAGCGTGTTACTACGAGTCTCTAGGATTCGCGGATCGTCAGCAAGGCAAGTAACACTTTGATCATATCCCATTATTACCAAGTTTTTATGAATTAGTTCCAATCCTCAAAACATTGCATGATTAGGATGTCATTAACTTGTGGGTTGGGAAGTAGTTGCTGAGGTAGAACCTATTGCCCTGTTATATTCAAACCCTTGGGAGTTACTTCTACGTATTGCTTATATTGCTATGCTATGCTCGTAGATGTGGTTTGGGTTTGAGTGAAATTCATGTCAGATGTGAGATTGTTAATTAATGGTTCAACCTAAGGTGGCAACTTAATCAAACAACTGGGTGGATTGAGGCACCTGGGGAACCCAGTGTTGTCTGTTTTTTTGGAAATCCCGGGGTACCCGTGTGATCTTCCTATGGACCGCCACCCAGGCTCAAAGGGAACTGAGATGATTCATGCTAGAAACTTCCGTGTGCAGCCACAAGTTTTATGGGCTCTAGCATAGTTGAGTAAGTTACGTGAAGCTCTTGAAGAGGTAGATCAGCAGGTAGTGGGTTTTGTAGGTTTGGTATGGTCTACCCGGAGTAGAGAGTTAACGTTTCTGAAAGACTGTGTCTCGGTCATCCGTTTCTCAAACACCATGTAGTGCGAGAAATCCAACGGAGGCGATCGAGACTTGTGGGGAAAAGTGCGCAAACCTCTGTAGAGTGTACAATCTAATCATGGTTAGCCGTGTCCCCGGTTATGGACAATTCTTGAGTATCTAGTACTTGGGTTATCACATGTATCTCACCATGTTTAACTAATACTATTGGGTTGTTAATTACTTTAATTGGGATTGAGTTGGGGATACCTTCTCAATGATGTTTCAACCACCATGATAGTAAAATTAAAATATATTCCTTTGTTGTAGGGAAAAATTGGCTTTTCGCAAAATTATAACCATAGAGCTTTCCACCAGCCATATATGCATATAGAGATAGCATTATTCGGTTTCTGCTCTACTGTGTTATATTGCCAGCATATTCCATATGCTGACCCGTTTTCGGGCTGCAACGTATTATGTTGCAGACTTTTCAGACGAGGAGTAAGGTTCGTTAGGTCGTTGCCGTGCAGCTCAGCTATGTCGTTGGAGTTGATGGACTCACCTTATCTTCCAAGCCTTCCGCAGTTATCTCATTAGATGGCCTTAAGCCATATTCTTGTAGTAAGTTCTCTTTGGAGACATTCGATGTAATAAGTGTGTGATTGCTACTCTGTTATAAATCCTTCGAGTACTGTGTGTGTCAGCATTACCGATACAGGGATGACATTGAAGCACAGAGACTTGACCAACTGAGGTTGGGTCGCTACAAGATGGTATTAGAGCACACGCTGAGTGTAGGACAGGACCACTAAGATAAACCCTAGGTCACACTTCTCTTATCACTTCTGACTCCTCTCCATTTTCTACTCTTTAGGATGACGGAGATGAAGAACAAGTTTGCACAACCAGATGAAGACACACCTTTTCGATACCACTTGAAGGAAGTCACTAGGTACTTGAACATTGGAATACCAAGCTTCACCGGGACGTACAACGCCACTTTACCTGAAGAGGAGCGCTGGATGATTCAAGTACAAGTTCCAGGAAGGACGTTATCGCCAACCTCTAAACCCATAGATTTTTCCTTCGACGCACCAACCTGGAGTTTAGAAAAGAGTATGGCAGCTCACATCACCATGGGACGCATTGGAGAATTTTACAATAGGGAGCTTAAGGACACTATTTACCAAATATGTGGGCGCCGAGACAAGCAATGGGAAGTAATCAGCACTAAGAAGGATAGATCCATTGCAGCTTTCATCCAGGAGTTAAACCAGCACATTCAACGTCAGGAGAACCAGATGTGTGCGGACATGTTGGACTTGAAGAAGGCGAAGAGTAGGATCATCGAGCTGGAGGAAGAACTCAAGTCTACCCGCGATGGATATGAGGAGGAAATCAAGACCCTACTGGAGAAGAATGATGACTTAGTCAAGAAGATCGGAGTATTCATGGGAGGACCAGCACCAATAGAAGAAGAAGAAGAAGAACCCAAGGAAATACGCCCGGAGGACTACATCATCATCGACGACACCGATTCTGATCCTAGTGATGACGGCTTTGAAGACGAAGCTGGAGCAGACATCATGGAGTCTTCCACCGATCAAAATTTCTAGATGACTACCAACTATTAGTAGTATTTCCCCCATGTATATAGTAGTAGTGAGCACTTGTGCGATAGTTCTAGAGCGTTTGTATGCCCTTGCTTGATTGATTGAGTGAAATGATTGTGTTTGTCTCATGTGCATATGGGTAGTGTTTTCTCATTAGACCCCTTCTATTCTAAATCTCTCCCATCTAAACCCCTCAGATGCCTCCGAGACGTGACCCCGGTTTTACTTTTCCGCCGGAGCTCACCCAGTTGATTCAGCAGCAGAATGCCTTGATGCAATTGCTAGTTCAGAACTAGGGCAACAACAACAACAACAACCCACCGCCAGTGAACAACCTAGCCCGTTTTCTAAGGTTACAGCCGCCGGTGTTTTCCAGTAGCACCGAGCCTATAGTTGCTGATGATTGGCTACGTGGTATTGGAAGGGAGTTGACCACCGCTGGTTGCACAGATGCTGAGAGGGTGCGCTTTGCCGCACATCAATTGGATGGACCAGCAGCCTCATGGTGGGAGAATTACACAGCCACTTTTCCTGTAACCAACGTCACTTGGGACCAGTTTCAGCAAGCTTTCCGCACCGCCCATGTCTCAACTGGAGCTATGCAGATGAAGAAGCGGGAGTTCCGCAACCTACGCCAGGGGAACCGTACTGTGGCTCAGTACGTGGATGAGTTTAGCAAGTTATCACGCTATGCCCCTGATGATGTGGCCACAGATGCCTCGAAGCAGGAGAAGTTTATGGAAGGGCTGAATGATGAGATGAGCATGCAGTTGATGGTAGCAACCTTCAACAACTACCAGGAGTTGGTAGATAAGGCTCTTATGATTGAAGGGAAACAACAGCAGATTGAGAGCCGCAAGAGAAAGTATGGACAAGGGTAGTATAACTCAGGAGCTCAGCAGAAGCCTCGCCTAACCCCGAACTCGGGAGGACTTGTTCACAACCATGGAGGTCACAACCACACTGGGGGAGGATCACATAACCACAGTGGTGCTAAGAATGGGAATGGGAACGGAGCTAACAACAATCAGAACCGCTCCAACCCATCCACTCCAAAAGAGACTTAAGTCAGGTTACCTGTTTTAAGTGCGGGAAGACAGGGCACTATGCCAATGATTGCCCCGAAGGAAGGAATGGAAACGGAAATGGAAGCACTGGGAAGAAGCCCAATCCATTCAACAAAGGACAAGTGAACCACGTTAACGTGGAGGAGGTTGAAGAGCAGCCGGACGCGGTAATAGGTAAGTTTTTGGTTAAGTCATTTACCGCTCTTGTTCTTTTCAATACTGGTGCATCACATTCATACATATCAAGGGGATTCATGGATAAGTTTAAACTACCAACCCAAACCCTTAGGACCCCTCTTTTAGTGAGTTCACCTGGAGCAGAATATATGGCTAGCCGATGGTGTGATCAGATACCCTTAACCATTGGCACACATGTGTTTCCGTCCGACCTAATTATCTTGGAGTCGCAAGGATTGGATGTGATATTGGGTATGGACTGGATGTCAAAGTATGGAGGAAGCATTGACTATGCGAGTAAGTCGATTTATCTCACCACCCCGGAGGGAAAAAGGATTAAGTATGTGTCTAGACATGTGCCAAAAAGGAGCCAAGTGAATGCCATTATGGGAGTTGTTCAGGAGGAAGTGCCGGTAGTAAAGGATTACCCGGATGTTTTCCCAGAGGAGTTACCAGGCATGCCACCGGACAGGGACATTGAGTTTTTGATAGAGCTGTTGCCAGGTACAAGACCAATATCCAAGAGACCCTACCGGATGCCCACAAATGATCTGGAAGAAATTAAGAAACAGATCAAGGAGTTATTGGAGAAAGGATACATCCGAAGAAGTTCATCACCTTGGGGAGCCCCAGTACTTTTGGTTGAGAAGAAGGATAAATCCCTAAGGATGGTTGTTGATTATCGAGCCTTGAATGAAGTGACGATAAAGAACAAGTACCCACTATCGATGATCAACGATATGTTTGATCAGTTGCAAGGAGCTAAAGTGTTCTCAAAGATCGATTTACGATCTGGGTATCATCAGTTGAAGATACGAGAGAAGGACATACCAAAGACGGCGTTCACAATGCGATATGGATTATACGAGTACACGGTCATGTCGTTTGGACTGACTAACGCCCCTGCCTATTTCATGGGCATGATGAACAAGGTGTTCATGGAGTATTTGGACAAGTTTGTTGTGGTGTTTATTGATGATATCATGGTATACTTGAAGAACGAGGAGGAGCACAAAGAGCATTTGTGTTTAGTTCTCGAGAAGCTCAGGGAACACCAGTTGTATGCTAAGTTTAGCAAATGCGAATTTTGGTTGAAGGAAGTTGGGTTCCTTGGACATGTTATATTGGGAGAAGGTATAGCAGTAGACCCCAACAAAATTCAGTCAGTCACTAAATGGTTGGCACCCACTTCAGTTAGCGAGATCCGCAGTTTCCTTGGACTCGTAGGATACTACCGGAGATTCATTGAGAATTTTTCCAAGATTGCAAAACCAATGACTGAACTGTTGAAGAAGGATACCAGATTTAAATGGACAGAAGATTGTGAAGCAAGTTTCCAGGAGTTGAAGAAACGTTTGACTACATCCCCAGTGCTAGTACTGCCAGATATACATAAGGAGTTCCAAGTGTATTGCGACGCCTCTCGCTTAGGACTTGGATGTGTGCTTATGCAGGACGGAAGAGTTGTTTCATATGCCTCACGACAACTAAAACCTCATGAGTTGAATTATGCCATGCATGATTTGGAACTAGCAGCCGTAGTGCATGCGTTGAAGACTTGGATACATTACCTTATTGGAAACCGTTGTGATGTGTACAAGGATCACAAGAGTTTGAAGTACATCTTCATCCAGAAGGAGCTGAACCTTAGGCAGAGGAGATGGTTGGAGCTTATAAAGGATTATGACATGAAGCTACACTATCATCCAGGAAAGGCCAATGTCGTAGCAGACGCATTGAGTCAGAAGAGTTATGCTAATATCCTTGAAAATAAAGTACTGCCAAAGGAATTATCAAAGGACATCATGGAATTTAGATTCGAGATTGTACCCAGAAGGTTCATTACCACAATGGAGGTTCAGTCGACATTGCTGCATAAGATTTGGGAAGCCCGGAAAGATGATAAAGAGATTGCCGAGATAAAGGAGAAGATGGGAAAAGGAAAGGCCAAAGGTTTTCGTGAAGATGAGCACGATACCCTATGGTTTGAGGACCGAGTTTATGTGCCCAACAACCAGGAGATCAGGAAGTTAATACTTCAGGAGGCCCATGACTCACCATACTCGATACACCCCGGAAACACCAAGATGTATTTGGATTTGAAGGAACATTTCTGGTGGACTGGTATGAAGAAGGATATTGTCGAGTATGTAGCCGTGTGTGATGTATGTCAGAGAGTTAAGGCAGAACATCAGAAGCCAGCAGGACTATTACAACCTATGCCGATACCCGAATGGAAGTGGGATAAACTTGGCATGGACTTTATCACCGGATTACCCAGGACTAAAGCAGGATATGATTCCATATGGGTAGTAGTTGATCGTTTGACCAAAGTAGCTCACTTCATCCCAGTGAAAACCACCTATACAAGTGCAAAGTTGGCCAAGATCTATATGTCAAGGATCGTATGCCTGCATGGAGTTCCGAGGACCATCGTATCGGATCGAGGAACACAGTTTACTTCAAAGTTTTGGCATCAGTTACACCAGACTTTGGGAACGAGATTGGAGTTCAGTACAGCGTTTCACCCGCAGACAGATGGACAGACTGAGAGAGTAAATCAAATTTTGGAGGACATGTTGAGAGCCTGTGCGCTAGATTATGGATCTAGTTGGGATGACAATTTGCCGTATGCAGAGTTCTCATACAACAATAGCTACCAAGCCAGTTTGAAGATGACATCATTTGAAGCCCTGTATGGACGCAGGTGCAGAACATCGTTGATGTGGGATGAGGTAGGAGACCGACAGTTGTTTGGACCAGACTTGATTAAAGAATCTGAGGAGAAGGTAAAATTGATCCGAGACCGACTGAAGATTGCTTAGTCCAGGCAGAAGAGTTATGCAGACTCAAAACTCAAGGAGGTAACCTACGAAATTGGAGATAGAGCATATCTGCGAGTATTGCCCTTGCGAGGAGTGAAACGTTTTGGAGTTAAAGGAAAGTTAGCCTCGAGATTTGTAGGACCGTACCGCATTTTGGAACGGATGGGAGAAGTTGCCTACAAGTTGGAGTTACCTGAGGGATTGTCAGGAGTCCATGATGTGTTCCACGTTTCACAGCTGAAGAAGTGTCATGCTGAGATGGCGGATATACCATTAAGAGATACAGTACCCTTGGAGGCTATTCAGTTGGACAGTGATTTGACTTACGAGGAGAAGCCAGTTAAGATTCTTGAGTTTGCCAGCAGAGTCACCCGCAGTAAGGTTATCAAGTTTTGCAAAGTTCAGTGGAGCCACCATACCAAGGATGAAGCTACCTCAGAACGAGAGGATGACCTCCGCAAGGACCACCCATATCTATTTTCTAGCCAACCCAAATCTCGAGGGCGAGATTCATCTTAACGGGGGTAGGTTTGTAACATTCCAAATTTTCAATTTGGAATGTTATACATAGATCATCCATGCATATCATGATTTATTGCATTTCCGTTCCGCAATCCTCGAAATCCTAAGCAACTCAATGACCCACGGAGAGAGTTGGGGATTTTCCGGTTTTCATATTTGATTTTTATCAAATAATGAAACGAGGATTTTGATTTTAATAATTTTTCTCTCCGAAAAATATATTTCATATTAAAACAAATGAGTGGAGATAATATGACTTCTCCAAAATAATTGAAATATTGGAGGAAAAATATTAAAATCATTTATTGGATTTTATTTGGTTTTATTCGGATTTTATTTGCATTAGAAAAATTGCATGTTTTTCAAAATTTTATTTTAGGGTCAAGAAAATGTTCAACTCGTCCTAAATATTTTATTTAGACGGTGAAAATTTGTTTTGAAATTTTTAGGTTTTTATTTATTTTTTTCTAGGATTTTATTTCGGTCGGTGAAATTATTTAAAAAATAAAGTTCCCGCGCCGACTGGTTCTAAGGCCCAGCCGCGCCAGGCCGCCACCACCTCCTACGTGCGCGCGCGCCGCCGCCGCCGCCACTCGAACCGGAGTCCGAGTTGGACTCCGCCTCCGCCGCGCCTTGCCCCCTACTCCAAGCCGCCCCGCCCCATCCTTTATATACGCCGCCACCTCACCCCCAACACCCCACCACATCACCGCCGCCCGCGCCGCGCCAAGCCGCCGCCGCCGCAGCCAAGCTCCGCAGCCGCCGCTTGCCGCCGCCCCGCCGGACCTCTCGCCGGAGGTAGCCGCCGCGCCCGCCGTCGGTTTTTTTATAAAGACCATTCGGTTTTTTTCAAAAACCCTAGATCCATTTTTTTGGATTCGCCAGTTTTTTTTCCGGTTCTTTAGTTAGCGGACGTTTGTCCAAACGTTCGTTTTAACGAACGGTTCCTCGCCAGTTAGAAACAACTAACGAACGCTCGTTCGTTAGTCTGTTCGTGAATTTTCTTTTATCAGATTTATTCCGTGATTTTCTCTGATCGTGATTTCTGATATGATCTTAGATTATGTTTATCTTTTCGCTCGTTTCACGGAATCAGGCGATTCAAGCACCTGGAGTTTCGTCTCGAAACCCTCTTTCCGGTTAATCAACTCAAACAAGTTTTCTCTATTGTAAAATTTGACCTAGTTTCAGATTAGTAAACGAAGCTTCTTTCTTTCGCCGTTCGACTTTCGTTGCTTCGTTTGATTTGATTCTTTTTGCGTACCGGAGTTCTTAAGTTGAACTTTCTGGTCAACCTCTCTTTTTTGAGATTTGCTTGTGCATCGTTGCTTGTTAATTATGTATGCTATTGTTTGCTTGCGATAGAATTCCTGGAGTGCGAAGCGTGTTACTACGAGTCTCTAGGATTCACGGATCGTCAGCAAGGCAAGTAACACTTTAATCATATCCCATTATTACCCAGTTTTTATGCATTAATTCCAATCCTCAAAACATTGCATGATTAGGATGTCATTAACTTGTGGGTTGGGAAGTAGTTGCTGAGGTAGAACCTATTGCCCTGTTATATTCAAACCCTTGGGAGTTACTTCTACGTATTGCTTATATTGCTATGCTATGCTCGTAGACGTGGTTTGGGTTTGAGTGAAATTCATGTCAGATGTGAGATTGTTAATTAATGGTTCAACCTAAGGTGGCAACTTAATCAAACAACTGGGTGGATTGAGGCACCTGGGGAACCCAGTGTTGTCTGTTTTTTTTTGGAAATCCCGGGGTACCCGTGTGATCTTCCTATGGACCGCCACCCAGGCTCAAAGGGAACTGAGATGATTCATGCTAGAAACTTCCGTGTGCAGCCACAAGCTATTATGGGCTCTAGCATAGTTGAGTAAGTTACGTGAAGCTCTTGAAGAGGTAGATCAGCAGGTAGTGGGTTTTGTAGGTTTGGTATGGTCTACCCGGAGTAGAGAGTTAACGTTTCTGAAAGACTGTGTCTCGGTCATCCGTTTCTCAAACACCATGTAGTGCGAGAAATCCAACGGAGGCGATCGAGTCTTGTGGGGAAAAGTGCGCAAACCTCTGTAGAGTGTACAATCTAATCATGGTTAGCCGTGTCCCCGGTTATGGACAATTCTTGAGTATCTAGTACTTGGGTTATCACATGTATCTCACCATGTTTAACTAATACTATTGGGTTGTTAATTACTTTAATTGGGATTGAGTTGGGGATACCTTCTCAATGATGTTTCAACCACCATGATAGTAAAATTCAAATATATTCCTTTGTTGTAGGGAAAAATTGGCTTTTCGCAAAACTATAACCGTAGAGCTTTCCACCAGCCATATATGCATATAGAGGTAGCATTATTCGGTTTCTGCTCTACTGTGTTATATTGCCAGCATATTCCATGTGCTGGCCCGTTTTCGGGCTGCAACGTATTATGTTGCAGACTTTTCAGATGAGGAGTAAGGTTCGTTAGGTCGTTGTCGTGTAGCTCAGCTATGCCGTTGGAGTTGATGGACTCACCTTACCTTCCAAGCCTTCCGCTGTTATCGCATTAGATGGCCTTAAGCCATATTCTTGTAATAAGTTCTCTTTGGAGACATTCGATGTAATAAGTGTGTGATTGCTACTCTGTTATAAATCCTTCGAGTACTGTGTGTGTCAGCATTACCGATCCAGGGATGACACTGAAGCACAGAGACTTGACCAACTGAGGTCGGGTCGCTACAAAATCCTTCTTGCTACCTCTTGAGCACTGTGTTGGTTTTCCCTTGAAGAGGAAAGGGTGATGCAGCAAAGTAGCATAAATATTTCCCTCGGTTTTTGAGAACCAAGGTAACAATCCAATAGGAGACCTACACAAACAAATAAGAACCTCGCAACCAACGCGATAAAGGGGTTGTCAATCCCTTCATGGTCACTTACAAGAGTGAGATCTGATAGAGATAATAAGATAAATATTTTTGGTATTTTTATGATATAGATTGAAATTAAAGATTGCAAAGTAAAATAGATTGGAAACTTATATGATAAAAGATAGACCCGGGGGCCATAGGTTTCACTAGTGGCTTCTCTCAAGATAGCATAAGTATTACGGTGGATGAACAAATTACTGTCGAGCAATTGATAGAAAAGTGCATAATTATGAGAATATCTAGGCATGATCATGTATATAGGCATCACGTCCGCGACAAGTAGACCAAAACGATTCTGCATCTACTACTATTACTCCACACATCAACCGCTATCCAGCATGCATCTAGAGTATTAAGTTCATAAGAACAGAGTAATGCATTAGGCAAGATGACATGATGTAGAGGGATAAACTCAAGCAATATGATATAAACCCCATATTTTTATCCTCGATAGAAAAAATACAATACGTGCCTTGCTGCCCCTGATGTCACTGGGAAAGGACATCGTAAGATTTAACCCAAAGCTAAGCACTTCTCCCATTGCAAGAAAGATCAATCTAGTAGGCCAAACCAAACTGATAATTCGAAGAGACTTGCAAAGATAACCAATCATACACAAAAGATTTTAGAGAAGAATAAAATATTGCTCATAGATAATCTTGATCTTAAATCCACAATTCATCGGATCTCGACAAACACACCGCAAAAAGAATTACATTGAATAGATCTCCAAGAAGATCGAGGAGAACTTTGTATTGAGATCCAAAGAGAGAGAAGAAGCCGTCTAGCTAATAACTATGGACCCGGAGGTCTGTGGTAAACTACTCACACATCATCGGAGAGGCTATGGTGTTGATGTAGAAGCCCTCCATGATCGATTCCCCCTCCGGCGGAGCTCCGAAAAAAGCCCCAAGATGGGATCTCACGGGTACAGAAGGTTGCGGGCGTGGAAATAGGGTTTCGTGTTGCTCCTGGATGTTTTCGGGGTATGTGGATATATATATCGGAGGAAGAAGTAGGTCGGTGGAGCCGCGAGGGGCCCACGAGGGCGGGGGCGCGCCCAGGGGGCAGGCGTGCCTCCCTGCCTCGTGGCCTCCTTGCTCCTTTCTTGATGTCTACTCCAAGTCCCCTGGATCACGTTTGTTCCAAAAATAACTCTCCCGAAGGTTTCACTTTTCTGCAAAACACTGAAATAGGCAAAAAAAACAACAATTTGCACTGGGCCTTGGGTTAGTAGGTTAGTCCCAAAAATAATATAAAAGTGTATAATAGAGCCCATTAAACATCCAAAACATATAATATAATAGCATGGAACAATCAAAAATATAGATACGTTGGAGACATATCAATCCGCGCAGGGCTTCGCCTAATTAAGCACTACGATAATATGACCAGAGGAGTAAACGGTGGAGGGGGGCACCACACATGGCTAAGAAACAATTGATCTTCTTCGGGGTGCCCCCTGCCCCCGTATATAAAGGAGGAGAGGGGAGGAGGCCGGCCCCAGGGGGTGCGCCAAGTGGGGGAAACCCACTAGGACTCCTAGTCCTAGTCGCCCCCCTTCCTTCTTTCGGAGGGGGAAAGGGGGAAGGAGAGGGAGAAGGAAAGGGGGGCGCGCCCCCTCCCCTTGTCCAATTCGGACTCCCCATGGGGGGCCACCCCTTGTGGGTTGTCCTCTCTCTCCCCTATGGCCCATGTGGCCCATAACTTTCCCCGAGGGGTTCCGGTTACCCCTCGGTACTCCGATAAATATTTGAAACACTCAGAAACCATTCTGGTGTACGAATACTATCGTCCAATATATCAATCTTTACCTCTCGACCATTTCGAGACTCCTCATCATGTCCGTGATCTCATCCGCGACTCTGAACAATCTTCGATCACGAAAACACATAACTCATAATACAAATCGTCATCGAACATTAAGCGTACGGACCCTACGAGTTCGAGAACTATGTAGACATGACCAAGACACATCTTCGATCAATAACCAACAGCGGAACCTAGATGCTCATATTGGTTCCTACATATTCTACGAAGATCTTTATCGGTCAAACCGCAATGACAACATACGTCATTCCCTTTGTCATCGGTATGTTACTTGCCTGAGATTCGATCGTTGGTATCTTCATACCTAGTTCAATCTCGTTACCGGCAAGTCTCTTTACTCGTTCCATAATGCATCATCCCGCAACTAACTCATTAGTCACATTGCTTGCAAGGCTTATTATGATGTGCATTACCAAGAGGGCCCAGAGATACCTCTCCGATACTCGGAGTGACAAATCCTAATCTCGATCTATGCCAACCCAACAAACACCTTCGGAGATACCTGTAGAGCATCTTTATAATCACCCGGTTACATTGTGACATTTGATAGCACACAAGGTATTCCTCCGGTATCCGGGAGTTGCATAATCTCATAGTCAAAGGAATATGTATATGACATGAAGAAAGCAATAACAATAAAACTTAACGATCATTATGCTAAGCTAACGGATGGGTCTTGTCCATCACATCATTCTCCTAATGATGTGATCCCGTTCATCTAATGAAAACACATGTCTATGGTTAGGAAACTTAACCATCTTTGATTAACGAGCTAGTCTAGTAGAGGCTTACCAGGGAAACAATGTTTTGTCTATGTATCCACACGTGTATCAAGTTTCTGGTTAATACAATTCTAGCATGAATAATAAACATTTGTCATGATATAAGGAAATATAAAATAACAACTTTATTATTGCCTCTAGGGCATATTTCCTTCAGTCTCCCACTTGCACTAGAGTCAATAATCTAGTTCATATCACCATGTGATTTAACACCAATGGTTCACATATTTATGTGATTAGTACCCATAGTTCACATCGCCATGTGACCAACACCCAAAGGGTTTACTAGAGTCAATAATCTAGTTCACATCGCTATGTGATTAACACCCAAAGAGTACTTAGGTGTGATCATGTTTTGTTTGTGAGAGAAGTTTAGTCAACGGGTCTGCTACATTCAGATCTGTATGTATTTTGCAAATTTTCTATGTCTACAATGCTCTGCAGAGAGCTACTCTAGATAATTGCTCCCACTTTCAATATGTATCCACATCGAGACTCAGAGTCATTTGGATTAGTGTGAAAGCTTGCATCGACGTAACTCTTTACAACGAACTATTTATGTAACACCCTCGATGCGGCTATATCTCCCACGTGTCGAAGCATGACTTAGAGGCATAACCGCTTGAAAGCAATGTCGCAAGTGAGGTAATCTTCACACAACCCATGTAATACATAAGGGAAAGAGATACATAGTTGGCTTACAATCGCCACTTCACACAATTACATGAATAAAGCATTACATCAACCAGATACAATCAAGGTCCGACTACGGAACCAAACTAAAAGAAGACTACCCCAAATGCGACAAGGTCCCCGATCGACCCCAACTGGGCTCCACTACTGATCAACTAGAACGAAGCAACACAAAGGACAAGATCTTCATCGAGCTCCTCCTTGAGCTTGGTTGCGTCATCTGCACGGTATCCTCGGCACCTGCAAGATGGTTTTGGAAGTAACTGTGAGTCACGGGGACTCAGCAATCTCACACCCTCGCGATCAAGACTATTTAAGCTTATGGGTAAGGTAAAGGTATGAGGTGGAGCTGCAGCAAGCGACTAACATATTTGGTGGCTAACATACGCAAATGAGAGAGAGAAGAGAAGGCAAAGCACGATCGAGAAACTATGATCAAGAAGTGATCCTAGAACAACCTACGTCAAGCATAACTCCAACACCATGTTCACTTCTCGGACTCCGCCGAGAAGAGACCATCACGGTTACACACGCGGTTGATTCATTTCAATTAAGTTAAGGTTCAAATTATCTACAACCAGACATTAACAAATTCCCATCTGCCCATAACGGCGGGCATGGCTTTCGAAAGTTCAAATACCTGCAGGGGAGTCCCAACTTAGCCCATGACAAGCTCTCATGGTCAACGAAGGATATAACTTCTCCCGAGACATTCCGATCAGACTCGGTATCCCGGTTCCACAAGACACTTCGACAAGTTAAAACAAATCCAGCAACACCGCCTGAATGTGCTGACAAATCCCGATAGGAGCTGCACATATCTCGTTCTCAGGGCACACTCAGATTGTCTAAACTTCCGGTAGGCCAGCCCAGAGTTGCCCCTAGTGGCCACCGGCGGCTGACAGTTTGGACCAACACTCAGAGGAGCACTGGCCCGGGGGGGTTAAAATAATGATGACCCTTGAGTCTGCAGAACCCAAGGGAAAGAATAGGCTAGGTGGCAAATGGTAAAACCAAGGTTGGGCATTGCTGGAGGAGTGTTATTCAAGGCGAACTGTCAAGGGGTTCCCATTATTACCCAACCGTGTAAGGAACGCAAAATCCGGGAACATAACACCGATATGACGGAAACTAGGGCGGCAAGAGTGGAACAAAACACCAGGCATAAGGCCGAGCCTTCCACCCTTTACCCAGTATATAGATGCATTAATTAAATAAGATATATTGTGATATCCCAACAAGTAAACATGTTCCAACAAGGAACAACATCTCCATGTTCCAACAAGGAACAAACTTCATCTTCACCTGCAACTAATAACGCTATAAGAGGGGCTGAGCAAAGTGGTAACATAGCCAAACAACGGTTTGCTAGGACAAGGTGGGTTAGAGGCTTGGTTCAACAATATAGGAGGCATGATAAGCAAGTGGTAGGTATCGCAGCATAGGCATAGCAAAAGAGCGAGCAACTAGCAAGCAAAGATAGAAGTGATTTCGAGGGTATGATCATCTTGCCTGAAATCCCGCAAGGAAGAAGAACGAGCCCATGAAGAAGACAAACGGACGTAGACGAACGGTTCCTCACAAACACGACGTTACCGGAACCAACCCGAAGAAGCAAACACCGGAAAGAAGCACACAACATAGTAAACAACCAACACATGAACATGGCATGATGCACAACCAAGTATGATGCATGTCCGGTTTAAAGAGGGCATGGCATGGCAAAGTGCACAAGCAATCCTACAAATTAAGTGGAGCTCAATATGCAACTCCGCTGCATATTGACGAAACACCATGTTCAAGTTATTTAGTTCGATCTCGTTTATGTACCCAACAAAACTAAATGTTGTTAAACATGGCAAGAGGGTGAAGCAAATGAAAACTACCTATCTAGGCAAGTTTAAATGAGGCTGGAAGCAACGAACAACAATTTCGGTAAATCCCCATATGCATATATTAGGTTTGGTGCTGTTCTGCCCTAAACACAATTTTAGAGTTATTAAACATGCAAACTAAATCCACCATGTTAAACTAGGCATTTTTCTACCCCATTTACATATAAAGTTTATTAAATTCGGAGCTACGGTTAATTAGTTATGATTTAAACCGTTTTAGCAAGTTATTTAAGCAAATTAAAACAAACAGCATTTTAAACATTTTAAACATAGATGAAAGTTGCATATTATTAAACTAGATGAAATTCTAAGCAAGTTTCATAAATAATTCATTTTAATCCGATGCACGGTTTAGAAGTTATTAAATGCATGATCCGGAAGGGGTTTTCTGCAAAACTGGAAACTCTGGAATAAAAGCTAAAACGTTCAGAAAAAAACATGTGTTGGGCCGAAACAGAGGCTGGCCCAACAGTGGAAAAGGCCGGGAGGCTGCTCACCCAACGGCCAGATCTGGCTGGGCCGAACGAGGAGGCCCGTGGGCGAGGCAAGGGAAGCTGGGTTCTGGCACTCGTACACGTTGGCTCGGATCAAGGCCGTAGTCAACGCGAGGGAGGGATGCAGGCTCGATGCAGGAAAAGTCCCCGCTCGTCTCCCTCGCTCGAACAGAAGGAGGCGGCGCTGGGGACTCGCGACAGGGCCAGCAGGCGCAGGACTTGGAGCTCGGGAAGGATCCGGGCGGCGGTGGCTCGCAGCTAGGGCGAAAGGTGAGGCGGAGGAGCGGGAAACGGCGGCGCTGAAATAGACGTGGACAGGCGGATCCGGCCACACGGTCGCCGGACCTGATTGGAGGCGGGACGGAGGCGACTCGCGACGAAGCTTGGGGCGGCAACCATGGCGCTGATATTCAGAGAAGCAAAGGACAGATTCAGAGATAAGGTAAAAGAGATGGAATGCAGAGATGGAAGAAGGAAAAAGGAACGGCCGGAGTCCATCTCCGACGAGGACGCGGCGAAGAAACGGCTTGATGTAGGGGAACTCGGCGTTGCGCTTCGGTCGCTCATCTCCCGCGCAGACGAGGACGAGGCAGGAGGTGGCGCAAGGTGGCCGGGGCAGCGGCTTTCGACCGAACGGCCGGCGAGGTCGGGCAGCAACGGGGAGACGCGAGGCGAGGCAAGGGAGGCCTCGGGCACCATTGGTCGCTGGTGGTTGGGGACTCGAGCAGCAGAGAGGTGGCTGGGGATCAAGGGGAGGCGCTGGTTGGTTGGGCGTGGAAAACAAGGAGAGGATGGATCCCGAGAGGGAGAGGGTAGGTAGGTGGCGGCGGGCAGGAGGGTGGATGGGACAGACCTCCTAATTTTTAGGGTTGGACCAAATATATACCTCAGGTTAAATAGGTTAGGGGCTATCTGGAGCCTCTGATTAAAATCAAACGGCCGGGAAAAATAGGCTAGGGAGCCCAAATAAGAAAACGGAGACGTTTTGTAGACGTTTGGGGATGATCCGGATCCAACGGTGACGACTGCCCGGGTCGGGTCCGGGACAATTTCGGACGCGCACATGAGGGGTTCGATGCACTGTGCAGAGAGGGTTTCGGACCGTGCGGTCGCATCGGACAACTCCGGAAGCGAAGAGGGGAAGGAGGATGGACTAGGTGGGCTGTGGCGAGACTGCGAGGGGGAGAAGAGAGAGGGAGGGCCCGGCATCTTTTTCCGGAGACCGAAAACGTCTGACGTTAGACCGACTATAATGTCGCTATAGTTATCCGTTGGGCTATCAAACGAACTCCGAATGCGATGAAACTTGGCAGGCGGCCTACCTACAACATAACAACACCACATGCCAACTTTCAACCCATTCCGAGAACATTTTCCGGCCACTTATAAAATACTATTTCGGACATGCCGCGGGCACGTGCAAGTGTGTCTGGGCTCAGAACGGACGACGGACGGAACTGGGGAACCCGGACGGATGCATGTTTTGAAAACATGATGATGCAATGCACATGATGACATTATATGAAATGCATGACACGCAAGCAAAGACAAGGCAACAAAAGCGAATAACTGGAGGACACCTGGCACATCGGTCTCGGGGCGTTACAACACTCCACCACTACGAGAGGATCTCGTCCCGAGATCTAGAAAGGCACAGGAGGGACAACGGAAGAGAAAAAGAAGAGGTAAAACTAAGTTGCTTCTTTGACAAACGAGTGAAACCAAGAAAAGAGGAACAAGGAAGAACAAATTCGTATAGCACTCCGGTTGAAAAGAGATGCAAGACTTGATAAGGCGTAAAGAACTTGAGCAAAAGGGCACAACACTCCAATTAAAAGGATAAGCATGAAAAGAACAAGGTCCTGACAAAACAAGAAGATGGGTTGAATAGAGCAACATCACAATGCCTCCGGAAGAAATGAGAGGATGGAATGGAATGAACGGGGAAGAAAACAAGATCTTGGTAGAGCACTCTTACAATAAATGCTAGAACGGAGTTGTTGGAAAACCAACAACGAAAAGAATAAGCTTGATATGGTCTTATGGAATACAACTCAAAATATGAGGTGACAACCTGCCAAACAAGATTGGATTGATATGAACAAGAAGTCGAGAAACTATTTCACCGGGAGGATAAATGAAGAACATGTGTCATTTATAAGCACCACCAATAGCAACAGTCCTTAGGGAAGGCTTTAGGTGAAACATGACACAAGATAACTCCAACGAAGAGGTTGATGGATTTAAAATACCTCATTCTTAACAACATGTGAATCATGAAACATGAACTCAAATGATCAAGAATGACATAATACCACCTCCAATGATAGGGAAGAAAGAATTGCACTCTGGATTGCAAGATGAAGAATGATTGAGCTCCTTAAAAGAATCTCGATGAAAACTTCGAGAAGGAATTAAATCCTTGGTGAACCAACATGTAGAACCTTCATGAAGAGCTCCGGTAAACAAAGGAATGATCAAACGGAAAGAAAGAGAAGTTGAAAACACAAGGTGAATCCTTGTACCAATTTAGATGAAACTCCGTGGTGAAAAAAATTGTAAAGGTTGGAACTCTGGGAAAAAGAGAAGATGAAACAATTGAAACCAAGAATTTTGATGGACCTCCGGAATAAAGAATTGAATTTAGTCAATGAAACAAGAATAAGAATTACATTATGCTCATCCTTCACCAATTACATTGATGACAACCAACGGATTTGGCATATTACTTATTCCCGTTGGAAAGGATTGATGAGAGATATAGCGTAAACTTGAGAAGGTATTTATGGAACCACCGGTGGGATTGAAAGAACGAATAAAAGATTTGATCACCCAGGAAGAGAACTCTTGAACGAACCACCGTAAGAATTGAAAATGAACGAAGAAAAACGAACACATCAGCAGGAGGAATTGGAAAATGAGCGGAGATACTTGAGGGAATTTAGATACAAGTGAACAAAGGGATCACGGAATGATTAGAGAATATTGAATGATGCACCGGTAAGATTGAGAGTATGATAGCTGAAAGCTGGAATGAATAAATCTTAGATGATGGGCTCCGGACAATCAAACTGAACAGAATCTTGAATTGCTCCGGATGGGTTAAAAAAATCTCACAACCGAAAACAATTATGAGAGGATGGCAGAGAATGGGGCAATATTTAAAAGAAACTCTTCTTCGGTCTTCAAAATCTGAGAATGACGGTGAGAAACACCACCAAATTGTTGAGATACTCCGGGATGACAATTAGAAAGGTTGAACCAACAATGAAAAGAATTTGAAAGATCTTGGAGACATACATATGACCGATAATGAATCATTCTTACGTCAAACTTCGAAAAGAATTTGAGGAAAGCTCCGGTAAAATTAGAAGAGTCAGGTAAGATCCTGGGAAAAGACCTGTGGGTTAGGGCCCACTCAAAAGAAACACCGTTGAACGATTACTTGAAAAGGAGATTGCACCGGTTGAATTAAATGAATTGAATAATATAAGACCTCGAAAGATCTTGAATGAATGTAGAGTGGAAAACACGAATCTTCGAGATATCTTGAGCACTCCAGAACAATTAAATAGCGAGAAGTGGAATGATGATGAGGTGCACCGACAAGAGAAAGCATAGAAAGGAGGAAAGGATATGATCAGCAAAGCTTGAATTGAAACCACCGGAGAAGAAAAGAATGAAGAATGACTAACGAGTAGAGCATCTTCAAGAGAACCACCGTGTAGGAACGTGAAGGAAAAAAATGGAGAGACTTCCATCGATAAAATGGATAGTTGGAAAAGAAATCTGGGTCCTCGAAGAAAAAGGGTGGGAGGGTGGGAAAACAAAGACAACTTCGAACGGATGAAGCAAACACCGTTGAGAAGAACTGATAATTGATCTTGCGAATGTTGAAGTGATCAGATCCACTTGAAGAGAAACACGCCGGTTGAAAAGGATTGGCATGATGATCTCGATTATCGAAAAGGATTAGTATTTACATAGAAATATGAGAACACCACTTAGGAAAGGTATGGAATCAACATTTGACATTGAAGCAACTTGAATACCACAACTCAAAACAAAAACAAAGGATTGGCTTGCAGAATAAGCTGGAACAAACGTATGATAGAGATTTCGTCCGAAGTTTTCGTGGTCCGGCCTACACAGGCTCGATCGTACAGCACCATCATGTACAAGGCAGTGCACATGACATACGAAGCGTCCCCGAGTCGGCATAGCCAAGGACTCTTTAAGACACAACGAGACCACTATAAAACCGACCGTGAATAGGCGGACCACTAGACGTCGAACCCCAATTTCATATCATACCTCTGTCGGAAAGATATCCTAAGAGCTACTTGAATTCCCACTTATGAAACTCCCGAAATTTTCCCGGTCATGCAATCAGGTGTTGGGGATACAGGGGAAGCATAAAATCTCACCCAAAACTAACAAATCCTACATCTAGCTGTATCCATCCTTCAACACATAACCAAGAAGCCTTCGGAAATCGTCTACCTCAACCTTCGAAAAGCATCCGTTATACGAGTTATGGCAATACTCCCGAACTCCCGCCCCAGTACTGGGTGGCGTCGAGGTTATCTCACCAACAACTGCATAAAAGAGATTTTCGATGTCGGCGAAACTAAACTCAGGTATTCCAGAACTGCAACGATAAAATTGTGACGACAACACCTCAGAGCTCAACTCCCCGGGACACTGCCACAACCCCTAAATGACAGGAGGAACCAAGAACAATGTTCTCGTCACAAATCGATCGCGTGATCCTAATATTTTTTTAGGGAAAATTTGAGAAGAGAAGAGTCAAAACTCTACGTAAGGATGCCTTACCAGAGCGATGAGGGGACTGGGGAGTAAAAATAATTCCTAAACTCTCCGATATATAATTCCTAAATGACTCAAAACATTTTTCTAGACTCAACTCGGCTGCTAGTTCGATCAAGCAATGGGGCTCCTAAGGTCGGGGAAGGCTCTGATACCAACTTGTAACGCCCTCGATGCGGCTATATCTCCCACGTGTCAAAGCACGACTTAGAGGCATAACCGCATTGAAAGCAATGTCGCAAGTGAGGTAATCTTCACACAACCCATGTAATACATAAGGGAAAGAGATACATAGTTGGCTTACAATCGCCACTTCACACAATTACATGAATAAAGCATTACATCAACCAGATACAATCAAGGTCCGACTACGGAACCAAACTAAAAGAAGACTACCCCAAATGCGACAATGTCCCCGATCGACCCCAACTGGGCTCCACTACTGATCAACTAGAATGAAGCAACACAAAGGACAAGATCTTCATCGAGCTCCTCCTTGAGCTTGGTTGCGTCATCTGCACGGTATCATCGGCATCTGCAAGCTGGTTTTGGAAGTAACTGTGAGTCACGGGGACTCAGCAATCTCACACCCTCGCGATCAAGACTATTTAAGCTTATGGGTAAGGTAAAGGTATGAGGTGGAGCTGCAGCAAGCGACTAGCATATTTGGTGGCTAACATACGCAAATGAGAGCGAGAAGAGAAGGCAAAGCACGATCGAGAAACTATGATCAAGAAGTGATCCTAGAACAACCTACGTCAAGCATAACTCCAACACCATGTTCACTTCTCGGACTCCGCCGAGAAGAGACCATCACGGTTACACACGCGGTTGTTTCATTTTAATTATGTTAAGGTTCAAGTTATCTACAACCGGACATTAAAAAATTCCCATCTGCCCATAACTGCGGGCATGGCTTTTGAAAGTTCAAATCCCTGCAGGGGAGTCCCAACTTAGCCCATGACAAGCTCTCACGGTCAACGAAGGATATAACTTCTCCCGAGACATTCCGATCAGACTCGGTATCCCGGTTCTACAAGACACTTCGACAAGTTAAAACAAATCCAGCAACACCGCCTGAATGTGCCGACAAATCCCGATAGGAGCTACACATATCTCGTTCTCAGGGCACACTCAGATTGTCTAAACTTCCGGTAGGCCAGCCAAGAGTTGCCCCTGGTGGCCACCGGCGGCTGACAGTTTGGACCAACACTCAGAGGAGTACTGGCCCGGGGGGGTTAAAATAATGATGACCCTTGAGTCTGCAGAACCCAAGGGAAAGAAAAGGCTAGGTGGCAAATGGTAAAACCAAGGTTGGGCATTGCTAGAGGAGTTTTATTCAAGGCGAACTGTCAAGGGGTTCCCATTATTACCCAACCGCGTAAGGAACACAAAATCCGGGAACATAACACCGATATGACGGAAACTAGGGCGGCAAGAGTGGAACAAAACACCAGGCATAAGGCCGAGCCTTCCACCCTTTACCCAGTATATAGATGCATTAATTAAATAAGATATATTGTGATATCCCAACAAGTAAACATGTTCCAACAAGGAACAACATCTGCATGTTCCAACAAGGAACAAACTTCATCTTCACCTACAACTAATAACGCTATAAGAGGGGCTGAGCAAAGCGGTAACATAGCCAAACAACGGTTTGCTAGGACAAGCTGGGTTAGAGGCTTGGTTCAACAATATAGGAGGCATGATAAGCAAGTGGTAGGTATCGCAGCATAGGCATAGCAAAAGAGCGAGCAACTAGCAAGCAAAGATAGAAGTGATTTCGAGGGTATGATCATCTTGCCTGAAATCCCGCAAGGAAGAAGAACGAGCCCATGAAGAAGACAAACGGACGTAGATGAACGGTTCCTCACAAACACGACGTTACCAGAACCAACCCGAAGAAGCAAACACTGGAAAGAAGCACACAACATAGTAAACAACCAACACATGAACATGGCATGATGCACAACCAAGTATGATGCATGTCCGGTTTAAAGAGGGCATGGCATGGCAAAGTGCACAAGCAATCCTACAAATTAAGTGGAGCTCAATATGCAACTCCGCTGCATATTGACGAAACACCACGTTCAAGTTATTTAGTTCGATCTTGTTTATGTACCCAACAAAATTAAATGTTGTTAAACATGGAAAGAGGGTGAAGCAAATGAAAACTACCTATCTAGGCAAGTTTAAATGAGGCCGGAAGCAACGAACAACAATTCCGGTAAATCCCCATATGCATATATTAGGTTTGGTGCTGTTCTTCCCTAAACACAATTTTAGAGTTATTAAACATGCAAACTAAATCCACCATGTTAAACTAGGCATTTTTCTACCCCATTTACATATAAAGTTTATTAAATTCGGAGCTACGGTTCATTAGTTATGATTTAAACCGTTTTAGCAAGTTATTTAAGCAAATTAAAACAAACAGCATTTTAAACATTTTAAACATAGATGAAAGTTGCATATTATTAAACTAGATGAAATTCTAAGCAAGTTTCATAAATAATTCATTTTAACCCGATGCACGGTTTAGAAGTTATTAAATGCATGAT
This sequence comes from Triticum urartu, assembly GCF_003073215.2. Lineage (NCBI taxonomy): Eukaryota > Viridiplantae > Streptophyta > Magnoliopsida > Poales > Poaceae > Triticum > Triticum urartu. The sequence goes on from NC_053022.1 coordinate 139,748,210, forward strand.
CCGGAAGGGGTTTTCTGCAAAACTGGAAACTCTGGAATAAAAGCTAAAACGTTCAGAAAAAAACATGTGTTGGGCCGAAACAGAGGCTGGCCCAACAGTGGAAAAGGCCGGGAGGCTGCTCACCCAACGGCCAGATCTGGCTGGGCCGAACAAGGAGGCCCGTGGGCGAGGCATGGGAAGCTGGGTTCTGGCGCTCGTACACGTTGGCTCGGATCGAGGCCGTAGTCAACGCGAGGGAGGGACGCAGGCTCGATGCAGGAAAAGTCCTCGCTCGTCTCCCTCGCTCGAACAGAAGGAGGCGGCGGTGGGGACTCGCGACAGGGCCAGCAGGCGCAGGACTTGGAGCTCGGGGAGGATCCGGGCGGCGGTGGCTCGCAGCTAGGGGGAAAGGTGAGGCGGAGGAGCGGGAAACGGTGGCGCTGTAACAGATGTGGACAGGCGGATCCGGCCACATGGGCTGCGGACCTAACCGGAGGCGGGACGGAGGCGACCTGCGACGAAGCTTGGGGCGGCAACCAAGGTGCTGATATTCAGAGAAGCAAAGGACAGATTCAGAGATAAGGTAAAAGAGATGGAATGCAGAGACGGAAGAAGGAAAAAGGAACGGCTGGAGTCCATCTCTGACGAGGACACGGCGAAGAAACGACTTGATGTAGGGGAACTCGGCGCTGCGCTTCGGTCGCTCGTCTCCCGCGCAGACGAGGACGAGGCAGGAGGTGGCGCAAGTTGGCCGGGGCAGCGGCTTTCGATCGAACGGCCGGCGAGGTTGGGTAGCAACGGGGAGACGTGAGGCGAGGGAGGGGAGGCCTCGGGCACCATTGGTCGCTAGTGGTTGGGGACTCGAGCAGCAGAGAGGTGGCTGGGGATCAAGGGGAGGCGCTGGTTGGTTGGGCGTGGAAAACAAGGAGAGGATGGATCCCGAGAGGGAGAGGGTAGGTAGGTGGCGGCGGGTAGGAGGGTGGATGGGATAGACCTCCTAATTTTTAGGGTTGGACCAAATATATACCTCAGGTGAAATAGGTTAGGGGCTATCTGGAGCCTCCGATTAAAATCGAACGGCCGGGAAAAATAGGCTAGGGAGCCCAAATAAGAAAATGGAGACGTTTTGTAGACGTTCCGGGACAATTTCGGACGCGCACGTGAGGGGTTCGATGCACTGTGCAGAGAGGGTTTCGGACCGTGCGGTCGCATCGGACAACTCCGGAAGTGAAGTGGGGAAGGAGGATGGACTAGGTGGGCTGTGGCGAGACTGCGAAGCGGAGAAGAGAGAGGGAGGGCCCGGCATCTGTTTCCGGAGACCGAAAACGTCCGACGTTAGACCGACTATAATGTCGCTATAGTTATCCGTTGGGCTATCGAACGAACTTCGAATGCGATGAAACTTGGCAGGCGGCCTACCTACAACATAACAACACCACATGCCAACTTTCAACCCATTCCGAGAACATTTTCCGGCCACTTATAAAATACTATTTCGGACATGCCGCGGGCACGTGCAAGTGTGTCTGGGCTTAGAACGGATGACGGACGGAACTGGGGAACCCGGACGGATGCAAGTTTTGAAAACATGATGATGCAATGCACATGATGACATGATATGAAATGCATGACACGCATGCAAAGACAAGGCAAGAAGAGCGAATAACTGGAGGACACCTGGCACATCGGTCTCGGGGCGTTACACTTTATCACCTCCATAACCGAGAAATATTTCCTTAGTCCTCTTATGTAACTAAGGATAACTTTGACCGCTGTCCAGTGATCCACTCCTGGATCACTATCGTACCCCCTTGCCAAACTCATGGCAAGGTACACCATAGGTCTGGTATACAACATAGCATACTTCATAGAACCTATGGCTGAGGCATAGGGAATGACATTCATTCTCTTTCTATTTTCTGCCATGGTCGGGTTTTGAGTCTTACTCAACTTCACACCTTGCAACACAGGCAAGAACTCCTTCTTTGACTATTCCATTTTGAACTACTTCAAAATCTTGTCAAGGTATGTACTCATTGAAAAAAATTATCAAGCGTCATGATCTATCTCTATAGATCTTGATGCCCAATATGTAAGTAGCTTCACCGAGGTTTTTCATTGAAAAAATCTTATTCAATTATCCTTTTATGCTATCGAGGAATTCTATATCATTCCCGATCAACAATATGTCATCCACATATAATACCAGAAATGCTACAGAGCTCCCACTCACTTTCTTGTAAATACAGGCTTCTTTGAAAGTCTGTATAAAACCATATGCTTTGATCACCTCATCAAAGCATATATTCCAACTCTGAGATGCTTGTACTAGTCCATAAATGGATTGCTGGAGCTTGCACACTTTGTTAGCACCTTTAGGATCGACAAAACCTTCTGGTTGCATCATATACAACTCTTCTTTAAGATATCCATTAAGAAATGCAGTTTTGACATCCATTTGCCAGATTTCATAAAATGCGGCAATTGCTAACATGATTCGGACAGACTTAAGCATCACTACGAGTGAGAAAATCTCATCGTAGTCAACACCTTGAATTTATCTGAAACATTTTGCAACAAGTCGAGCTTTATAGATAGTAACACTATCATCAATGTCCATCTTTGATAACCCACAAGTATAGGGGATCGCAACAGTTTTCGAGGGTAGAGTATTCAACCCAAATTTATTGATTCGACACAAGGGGAGCCAAAGAATATTCTCAAGTATTTGCAGCTGAGTTGTCAATTCAACCACACCTGGAAACTTAATATCTGCAGCAAGGTATTTAGTAGCAAACTAATATGATAATAATGGTAACGGTAGCAAAAGTAATATTTTTGGGTTTTGTAGTGATGGCAACAGTAGCAACGGAAAAGTAAATAAGTGAAGAACAATATAAGGAAAGCCCATAGGCAATGGATCGGTGATGGAGAATTATGTCGGATGCGATCGATCATGTAACATTCATAACATAGGGTGACACGGAACTAGCTCCGGTTCATCAATGTAATAATGTAGGCATGTATTCTGAATATAGTCATACATGCTTATGGAAAAGAACTTGCATGACATCTTTTGTCCTACCCTCCCGTGGCAGCGGGGTCCTATTGGAAACTAAGGGATATTAATGCCTCCTTTTAATAGAGTACCAGACCAAAGCATTAACACATAGTGAATACATGAACTCCTCAAACTACGGTCATCACTGGTAATCATCCCGATTATTGTCACTTCAGGGTTAACGGATCATAACACATAATAGGTGACTATATACTTGCAAGATAGGATCAAGAAATCTCATATATTGATGAAAACATAATAGGTTCAGATCTGAAATCATGGCACTCGGGCACTAGAGACAAGCATTAAGCATAGCAAAGTCATAGCAACATCAATCTCAGAACATAGTGGATACTAGGGATCAAACCCTAACAAAACTAACTCAATTACATGATAAATCTCATCCAACCCATCACCGTCCAGCAAGCCTACGATGGAATTTCTCACGCACGGCGGTGAGCATCATGAAATTGGTGATGGAGGAAGGTTGATGATGACGATGGCGACGGATTCCCCTCTCCGGAGCCCTGAACGGACTCCAGATCAGCCCTCCCGAGAGAGTTTAGGGCTTGGCGGCGGCTCCGTATCGTAAAACGCGATGAATCCTTCTCTCTGATTTTTTTCTCCCCGAACACGAATATATGGAGTTGGAGTTGAGGTCAGTGGAGCGTCAGGGGGGCACGCCCAGGGGGTAGGCGCGCCCCCACCCTCGTGGACAGGGTGTGGGCCCCCTGACATGGATTCTTCTTCCAGTATTTTTTATATATTCCAAAAATAATCTCCGTTGATTTCCAGGTCATTCTGAGAACTTTTATTTCTACACAAAAGTAACACCATGGCAATTCTGCTGAAAATAGCGTCAGTCCATGTTAGTTCCATTCAAATCATGCAAGTTAGAGTTCAAAACAAGGGCAAAAGTGTTTGGAAAAGTAGATACGATGGAGACGTATCAACTCCCCCAAGCTTAAACCTTTGCTTGTCCTCAAGCAATTCAGTTGATAAACTGAAAGTGATAAAGAAAAACTTTTACAAACTCGGTTTTCTCTTGTTGTTCTAAATATGTGAAGCCAGTATTCAAGTTTTCAACAAAGATTATGAACTAACCATATTCACAATAACATTTAGGTATCATGTTTACTCATATCAATGGCATAATCAGCTAGCGAGCAATAATATCAAATCTCGGATGACAACACTTTCTCAAAACAATCATGATATGATATAACAAGATGGTATCTCGCTAGCCCTTTCTGAGACCGCAAAACATAAATGCAGAGCACCTTTAAAGATCAAGGACTGACTAGACATTGTAATTCATGGTAAAAGAGATCCAGTCACAGTCATACTCAATGTAAACTAACAATAATGGACGCAAATGACAGCGGTGCTCTCCAACTGGTGCTTTTTAATAAGAGGATGATGACTCAACATAAAAGTAAATAGGTAGGCCCTTCGTAGAGGGAAGCAGGGATTTGTAAAGGTGCCAGAGATCGGTTTTGAAATAGATATGAATAATATTTTGAGCGCTATACTTTCACTGTCAACATAACAACCGAGAGATCTTGATATCTTCCATGCTACACACATTATAGGCGGTTCCCAAGAAGAATGGTAAAGTTTATACTCCCCCACCACCAACAAGCATCAATCCATGGCTTGCCCAAAATGACAGGTGCCTCCAACTAACAACAATCCTGGGGGAGTTTTGTTTGCAATTATTTTGATTTGATTTGCTTAAAGCATGGGACTGGGCATCCCGGTGACCATCCATTTTCTCGTGAGTGAGGAGCGGAGTCCACTCCTCTTGAGAATAACCCACCTAGCATGGAGGATATAGACAGCCCTAGTTGATACATGAGCTATTCGAGCATACAAAACATAATGTTTAGTTGAAGGTTTAGAGTTTAGCACATACAAATTTACTTGGAACGGCAGGTAGATACCGTATATAGGTAGGTATGGTGGACTCATATGGAATAACTTTGGGGTTTATGGGATTGGATGCACAAGCAGTATTCCCGCTTAGTACAAGTGAAGGCTAGAAAAAGACTGGGAAGCGACCAGCTAGAGAGCGACAACAGTCATGAACATGCATTAAAATTAATCAACACCGAATGCAAGCATGAGTAGGATATGATGCACCATGAACATAAATATCGTGGAGGCTATGTTGATTTTGTTTCAACTATATGCGTGAACATGTGCCAAGTCAAGCCACTCGAATCATTCAAAAGAGGATACCACCCTATCATACCACATCACAACCATTTTAATAGCATGTTGGCACGCAAGGTAAACCATTATAAGCTCCTAGCTAATTAAGCATGGCATAAGCAACTACAATCGATAATTGTCATTGCAAATATGTTTCTTTCATAATAGGCTGAATCAAGAATGATGAACTAATCATATTTACAAAAACAAGAGAGGTCGAGTTCATACCAGCTTTTCTCATCTCAATCAGTTCATCATATATCATCATTATTGCCTTTCACTTACACGACCGAACGATGTGGATAATAATAATAGTGCACGTGCATTGGACTAAGCTGGAATCTGCAAGCATTCAATTCAAGAGAGAAGACAAGGTAATATGGGCTCTTTGTTAGATCAACAATAATGCATATGAGAGCCGCTCAACATTTTCATTATGGTCTTATCCTCTCGACCCCCAAAGAAAAGAAACAAAACTATTTACACTGGAAAGCCCCAACAAGCAAAAGAAGAATGAGCAATTTTTTTGGGTTTTCTTTTTAATTACTACTACTACAGGCATGGAAAGTAAACTAACTAAAAGCTACAACTAATTTTTTTTTGTTTTTCTTAAGGTTTATTAAGGCACACAAGAAGAAAGCTAAAAACGAAATAAACTATCATGGATGATACAATGAAAAAGTATGAGCACCGACAACTAGCATGAGTGTGTGAACATGAATGTAATGTCAGTGAGAAATACGTACTCCCCCAAGCTTAGGCTTTTGGCCTAAGTTGGTCTATGCCCAAGGATCAAAGTGGCCCTCTCCGGTCTAAGGGGGAGTGTCCTCTGGGTGCCACTGGTTGGCAATCTCCTCCGGATTCCACTGATAAACTGACTTTCGATAAGGGTCATGGGGTGGTTCCGGCTCAGGCTCTGGACCTGGTGTCACACTCCAGTATGCATAAACGTCCTCCGGTAAAACAAGGTACTTGCCTAAAAATATGTTAAACAAAGAGGGAGCGGGCAAGGTAATAGTCTCAAAGTTATTCTTACCCAAAAATCAGTCTATAGTTAAGCAACTTCTTCTTATTCTTAACAATAAAATCATGTGCTACCATGCTCTTATAATCTAGAAAAATATTAGGCAGCAACTTTTACTCTTTCTCATAATGCCTGAAGGGTATGTTAAAGTGTGCAGCTAGGCGCGAGGCAAAGATGCCTCCGAGGACGGGGCCCTTAGTATGGTTCAGGTTTAACCGTTTATCAACAATAGCGCCTAAACTAAAAGTAGTGTCTTGAAACAAGGCATGGCGCAAAATAACAATATCAGGAGCACTAAGGTTCCCACAATTCTCGCAATCAATTAAGCATCTACTAGCAAATATTGAAAAGTAGCGTAGAACAGGAAAATGTATGCTAGTGATTCTTGCATCGGAAACTTTCCTCGTTTCCCCTACAGAAATCATATCAATAAATCCCTCCACATCATCACGATGTGGTTCCTCTATGCTGCCTGATACGTCTCCATCGTATCTACTTTTCCAAACACTTTTGCCCTTGTTTTGGACTCTAACTTGCATGATTTGAATGGAACTAACCCGGACTGACGCTGTTTTCAGCAGAATTACCATGGTGTTATTTATGTGCAGAAACAAACGTTCTCAGAATGACCTGAAACTTCACGGAGCAAGTTTTTGGAAAATATAAAAAATACCTGCAAAAGATGAAGGCCAGGGGGCCCACCACCTGTCCACGAGGGTGGGGGCGCGCCTTCCCCCCCTAGGGTGCGCCCCCCTACCTCGTGGGCCCCCTGGAGCTCCTCCGACTCCAACTCCAACTCTATATATTGTGTTTCAGGGAGAAAAAAACAGATAGAAGAAATCATCGTGTTTTACGATACGGAGCCGCCGCCAAGCCCTAAAACCTTTTGGGAGGGCTGATCTGGAGTCCGTTCGGGGCTCCAGAGAGGGGAATCCATCGTCATCGTCATCATCAACCATCCTCCATCACCAATTTCATGATGCTCACCGTCGTGCGTGAGTAATTCCATCATAGGGTTGCTGGACGGTGATGGGTTGGATGAGATCTATCATGTAATCGAGTTAGTTTTGTTAGGGTTTGATCCCTAGTATCCACTATGTTCTGAGATTGATGTTGCTATGACTTTGCTATGCTTAATGCTTGTCACTAGGGCCCGAGTGCCATGATTTAAGATCTGAACCTATTATGTTTTCATCAATATATGAGAGTTCTAGATCCTATCTTGCAAGTCTATAGTCACCTATTATATGTTATGATCCGTTAACCCCGAAGTGACAATAATCGGGTGTGACGCCCGGATGATTAAGCTACAGTAATCCCATGTTAACGATGCCATGTCACCTCGGTTATTGTTGCTAATCTCGCATTAGTTTGGAACCAATTCAAATTCAAAATTTAAAATGCGGGAAACAATAAAAGTTTTCAATAGTCAAAACTAAAATGTTGTAAAGGTGTTAAATAAATCATGGATAATAGTGGTGGAGAAACCTAAATTTAATAAAATGTTTAAGTGTTCAAAATAATTAAAACATAGGTTTAAATACTAAAATAAATACCTTTTGAACTTTATAAATTATTAAAGTATTTTAATTTGGGTTGAGAATTAATGTGGCAGTAGTATATTTAAAAGTATTAACTTAGGTGCTAGTGATGATTTTATTTTATATAAAACTAAAATAAAGAGAACTAAAAGTAAAAAAACAAACAAAAGGAGAACAAACCCCCTCCCCACATGGGCCAATCGGCCCAGCCGGCCAACCCAACTGGCCCAGGCCGGCCCCACCCCTGGCCTACACATGCCCCCACCCCCAGGAACCCTAACCGCACACCCCACTCACCCCCACAATTCCTCCCCTCCCCTCTGCACCCGCCCCCGATCCAGATCGGGGCAGCGCCCCTGCGCTCGCCGCCGCTCGCCTTGCGCCCGCCCGATGCCGCCCGTCGTCGCCCGGAGCCCGCACCGCCGCCTGGACCTCGCTGCCTCGACCCCCGACGCCACCGTCGCCTTCCTCCTCGCCGGCGCCGTCGTCCCCGACTCCGCCTCAACCCCCGCTGCCACGTCCCTGCGCCTCGCAGTGAGGCCCCGACCTCCTCTCTTTCCCCTCCATCGTCGGCGCCGTCCGCGCGCATGCACGCGCGCTCACCGCCGAGCCCCGCCCGCTGCCTGCAGCCACTCCCTCCCCTGACCAGCGCTCGACGCGACCGGGTCGTGTCGTGGCCATGCTTGGCCCCTGCGCGCACGCGCTCGCCGCCCGCGCGTGTCTGCGCGCCCGCCTCGCTCCCGCGTCCCCCTGCTCCGCGCTTGCCTGTGGCCGGCGGCTTCCCCCTTCGATCTGGGCGTACGCCGGCTCGGGCTGGGCGCCAACGCCCGTGCGCTCTGCCCGCATCCCGCTCCGGCCATGGACACGCCGTGGCCACCGGCCTCTTCTTCCTTCGCCTGGCGCCGTCCACCGCTGGCCCGCGCCCTACCTCGCCCTCCCATGCGCGCCATGGAATGCCCCTGTCGCTGGAGCCGCAGCCTCCATCGACCGCCGCCACCACTCTCCGACGGCGCCGCCCTTCGCCGGCGCCGTTCGCTGCCGGCTCCCCCTCGCTCCACCTACCGCGGCCGACGCCACAATGGCCGCGCCCGCTGGAGCCCCGTTCCAGCCTCGCCCGCGCCCGTTAAGCCCCCAGGGGCCTATGACAAGGGGGCCCCATCCCCAGAACTTTTTTTTTTAAAAAAAGAGAATTTAAAAAATATAATAATAATAAAAATAATTAATTAATTAATTAAGGAATTAATTAAGGAATTAATTAAGTTAATTAATCATAATTAGATTAACCTAACTAACTAATTAGTTTAATTAAACAGTAGTTAGTTTAGTTAAACACTTATTAGGCTAAACAGTCAATGACCAGTGGGTCCCACACGTCAGTTGACCTATCAACACCTCTGTTGACTGCTGACGTCAGCAAGCACTGTTCTGGATAATGTTGTATTAAAATAATTAAATAAATCCTGAAAATGATTTAAATCTTTTAAAATTAATAGAAAATAAACAGTAGCTCAGATGGAAATACTTTGTACATGAAAGTTGCTCAGAACGACGAGACGAATTCGGGTACGCAGCCCGTTTATCCGCCACGCATCCCTAGCATAGCGAACACGCAACTTTCCCCCTCTGTTTCATCTGTCCGAAAACGCGAAACACCGGGGATACTTTCCCGGATGTTTCCCCCCTTCACCGGTATCACCTCATACCGCGATAGGGCACCCCTAGCACCGCTACTTGTCATGTCATGCATCCTATGCATCTGTTTGCTTAAATATTTATTGTTTCTCCCCCTCTTCTCTCGCTAGACACCGAGACCGACGCCGCTGCTACCCAGTACGACTACGGAGTTGACGATCCCTCTCTCTTGCCAGAGCAACCAGGCAAGCCCCCCCTTTGATCACCAGATATCGCCTACTCTTCTCTATACTGCTTGCATTAGAGTAGTGTAGCATGTTACTGCTTTCCGTTAATCCTACTGATGCATAGCCTGTCCTTGCTACTACTGTTGTTACCTTTACCTGCAATCCTAATGCTTAGTATAGGATGCTATTTATCATCAGTGGCCCTACATCCTTGTCCGTCTGCCATGCTATACTATCGGGCCGTGATCACTCGGGAGTTGATCACGGGTATATACTATATACTTTATACATGATACATGTGGTGACTAAAGACGGGTCGGCTTGAGGAGCACCCGCGAGTGGATCTTTGAGGCGGAGCGACAGGGCAGGTTCCGACCACCTAGGAGAGAGGTGGGCCTGGCCCTGGTCGCGTTCGCGGATACTTAACACGCTTAACGAGATCTGGGTATTTGATCTGAGTCTGGCCTTTTGGTCTATACGCACTAACCATCTACGCGGGAGTAGTTATGGGTATCCCGGCGTCGTGGTATCAGCCGAAGCCTTCGTGACGTCAGCGACTGAGTGGCGCGCGCCGGATTGGACTGGAAGGCCACTAGGCTAGGTCTGCTTTCGGCCGCGTTTGCAACGTGCAGGTGTGCTAAGGGCGATGGGCCCAGACCCCTGGGCGCTTAGGTTTAGACCGGCGTGCTGACCTCTCTGTTGGTCTAGGTGGGGCTGCGACGTGTTGATCTTCCGAGGCCGGGCATGACCCAGGAAAGTGTGTCCGGCCAAATGGGATCGAGCGTGTTGGGGTATGTGGTGCACCCCTGCAGGGAAGTTAATCTATTCGAATAGCCGTGATCTTCGGTAACAGGACGATTTGGAGTTGTACCTTGACCTTATGACAACTAGAACCGGATACTTAATAAAACACACCCTTCCAAGTGCCAGATACAACCAGTGATCGCTCTCTCACAGGGCGACGAGGGGAGGATCATCGGTTAGGATTATGCTATACGATGCTACTTGGAGGACTTCAGTCTACTCTCCTCTACATGCTGCAAGACGGAGGCTGCCAGAAGCGTAGTCTTCGAAAGGATTAGCTATCCCCCCCCTTATTCCGGCTTTCTGCAGTTCAGGCCACATATGATAGCCTTATTCCAGTTGATACCAATGCATACATATGTAGTGTAGCTCCTTGCTTGCGAGTACTTTGGATGAGTACTCACGGTTGCCTTCTCCCTCTTTTCCCCCCTATCCCTTCTACCTGGTTGTCACAACCAGATGTTGGAGCCCAGGAGCCAGACGCCACCGTCGACGACGACCCCTACTACACCGGAGGTGCCTACTACTACGTGATGCCCGCTGACGACGACCAGGAGTAGTTAGGAGGATCCCAGGCAGGAGGCTTGCGCCTCTTTCGATCTGTATCCCAGTTTATGCTAGCCTTCTTAAGGCAAACTTGTTTAACTTATGTCTGTACTCAGATATTGTTGCTTCCGCTGACTCGTCTATGATCGAGCTCTTGTATTCGAGCCCTCGAGGCCCCTGGCTTGTAATATGATGCTTGTATGACTTATTTTATTTGTAGAGTTGTGTTGTGATATCTTCCCGTGAGTCCCTGATCTTGATCGTACACGTTTGCGTGTATGATTAGTGTATGATTAAATCGGGGGCGTCACAAGTTGGTATCAGAGCTGACTGTCTGTAGGAATCCCCCTTCCACACTCCTTGGCCGAAGTTGAGTCTAGACATTGCAAAACTTTTACTAACTTGGCTGTGTGTCTTACGGGCACACGTCGCCATCGGGTGGTAGTAGGATCTTTTACTCCTTGACCTATACTCTGGGACTCTGACATCTCTTCTATTCGGGTTAAATGATTTTGCTAAAATCTAACTCTAGGTTCTCGTTACCACTTCCTGCCGGAGAGCCCTTTAATACGGATGATCGACTGCTTCAACGGAAGATTCTGACAATACGCTCGGATGTTCCCTCGATACTTTGTGCCATCCCTCTTGCAATTCCCCTTCCACCGTAAACCCTTAAGGATAACTACTTACAGTTGTTATTCTTACATTCATCCCTAGTTGGTCTTGTTATTACAAGATACCCCGAAACACTCGCCGTTGTTTCGATAATCCTTTGAGCTTACTGCCTTGCAGTTCTTGACACATGAATATCCCTACGGATAATTCTCGCACTTATCGAGTATCTGCTCATCCCCCAGTTGTTCATGTGTTTCACAATGGTCATCGACATACTATTCGATCCTCCAAAAATCCTTAGTAGCTTATTGCTGTGCAAATACTTGTCTGCTTGCATTATGGTTGCGTTCCAAATGTCTAGCAATATTCATTAGTATCCCTTGTCATCATCATTTTCAGCCTTTAATTTGATGTGAGGTGAATGCTCGCAATCCTCAGTCGAAATCCTAGAATTCATCCTTCCGGATCAGACGTCATTTTAAACATGAACTGGTTCTCGACCAACCGAATTGCCGTCAGTTGTACCCCTAAGTCTACTCAACATATCCATCCTTAATCAGAGCGTTTGCTTCTGATCCCTTGATTTAGGAATCACAATTCCTTTGCATTTGAGATTTGAATTAATTAGTCAATGGTTTCTATAATCGGATACCTTGCATTCCTTTTCCCTTCTGATTGAGTATCGATACTCACATCAGGTTCCTTGTGGTCCGCGAGACCATTTGCTTGGTTATTATCCGACAATGTCCTTCACAACCAAAATTCTTGTGAGTTCTTTACCTGATACATAATGCCCTTGGTAAATTGTATCATCTGCTTGGCCAACCATGCTCTGCTTTCGAGCTGGTCGTATTTACTATTGAAGCTTGTGGTATATGTTTCCACGATAGCCTGACGGGTTGAACCTATGCCTTCCTTTATATGTGTGAACTCGGAAGTTTTCACGAGTCATACTCATCTGGTATTTCACCAGATAAAACTTTCAGCATAATGCCTTTATCAAAGCGAAAAGTGAAAGGAAGGTTATACATTGAAGAAGTGGGAGTCGACCTTGAACTTTGTGTTCATGCCCATGGACACGATGTGGATCTTATCATTAAAGCTTCTCTTAATTTAATTATTCTTGGGTATAAGTTCTTATATCTGGGATCTGGCCTTTTGCAATCGTGGTTTCGACCATGTTCTCTTTTAGGTACCGTTTCTCGTGCAAGTTTAAGCACTTGTCTTCTGCAGAGCAATACCCCAGTCCAACCTCTACTTTGGTCCGTCATCGAGTATTACCCCCCTCTGGTATCTCGAGATTATCGCGGAACTACATAACTTCTTATGAGTTATTCTTCAAGTATTATTTCTCACTGATTCCAAAATTTTCCCCGGGTTCTGAGTTGTTAGACACTCAGGGACACCGGTAGTGAATCGAGTCTGTACTCCGAATCAATAACTATAAGTAATTTTTATTGCTTATGAGTTTCAAGTCATTCCTAGCCCGGTTGGCTATATCATTATCGTGCTAAGATTTTAACTGTGCTACCTGGTCCTTCTTCCCGGAACACAACTTTCGATGATGAGCTAAGCTTACGTCGATCTTTCTCGTCATATCTTTCACCTTGGACAACAAGCTTGATTTTGAGTTTGTGTTGTACCCATGGTTCCGATAACCTTTTGCTTCATAATTCCTTTGACTTGATGTCATCGCCGATAGATTACATCTTCATGAAATCTCTCGACAAATGTGTCGAGATCAGCACCAACATCTTGGGCTCTTCCAGGATATCCATCGAATTCATGATGAGAATTACCATCTTTTCCCTCGGTGATTTATATTATCATCGACCACTTTATTGCCTTCCGTTCAACCTAAACTTGTTCATGTTTTGTGTTACACGTTGAGATCCTTGCTACCCCGCAGTTGTTCTTCTTCACCTTGGAAGTATTACCATCTCTTTTGTCAAGAATGTGGTGAGAATTTCATCACCTCTTAAAAATTCTTGGTATGATAATACTTCTCGCCATCTCCGTACATTCCTTGGTCCCCGTATTGTTTTTGACCGGAATACCGACAATTGAGCTATGACGTGTGAATTCAAAACTTCTAAGCAACCCTATTGATTTGAAGTGAATGGGCGATAGTTTCATTCTAAGTCTTTCGATAATTGAATCACCATTCTAACATTGATCGTGCTACCTAAGCCCATATGTCGGGTGCACCTTTCAACCAATTTTTAATTGTGTATGATGTCCTCGAGCATACCTCATAGTATCATTTGATCTGACTAATGTTATCTCCTTGTTCACATAATTGTGGAAACCCCTCTTTTGGAAGTCTCGAGGAACTGTCGCTGAGTTCATCAGCCACCCCCTCATCCTCTCCTTGGTTTAATGATGAACTCTGGTTTCAGAACTCGCTCCCATAGTTCATTTCTTGAGAATCTTACATTGCCATCTTGTCAATTTGTGTTGCACCTTTTCTTCTCTGGCATCCTAAGTCAGAGGTATCCTGACACCAATCGGATCTAAACCTCGGTCAGATATGATGGTTGGGGCATATTTCCAAGAGTTATAACATTGGTCCTTATATGACTCGGTAAGGTGATGTCATGCCTAGCACACCTGACCGGAGGACCTATTGTTATAATTTCCTTTTTGGCAAGGAGAACCCTTCTTCCATGAGGGAATTGGATGATTTGATTTATAAATTTTTCCTGATGGATTCTTTGTGTATCCAAAGTCCGACCATCGCTTGAAGACCTTGTCAATACTAACTCGAAGCATGTCTGTGGTACTCCAATTTTCCACAAAGAACATTTGAAGCCCAATGCTAAATGTTTCTCGCTCAATTATCCAAACACCATTGTATGGGTAATATCATGAAATTTCTCTCCCCTTACCTAAAGAGTTTTCTACATTATATACTTTCATGGATATCTTGCCTTGCTTGTCCTTGGGAAGGATATACCCTTGAAATGTGTGTTTAGACACATTTTCCTTTCCATTGTTCTATTTAAACCTTCTTGTAATCTATATTATATAAGCAGTCACCTCGTTGTACCACTCTGTCAGAAAGACCCTATTACTTTTGTTGATGACATTCTGGTAACCACCGATGGACGAGAACTTTGCCTACTGGTCCGCCTCGTTCAACGAGCGGGAAAATGGTTCTCTTCGTCCCTCGCCCTTGGTACCGACGTTGTTGCCGACATAACTGACAGTCTACCCTCGGACATGCCTTCCTATCCTGACCGTGCAAGATGTCACCGTTCCTCCTACTTTTAACCCACATGGTGGGCCCATAACCCACAGGTCCCAGGATCGAAACCTGACTCTCTTGTACACCCTGATGACAAAGTTATTCTCGCACTTGACTTCTTATGTAATTCACGGGCCACCTGCCAAGTGATCTATTCTGGTATCGGACGCAATACTTATTCTCGTTGCTCTAGACCCCTTTCACACTTTGTTTCAGGCATCGAACGATTGCCTGCTCGCTTGAAACTTCACATGATACCTCCTTACTTTGCTCTCGACATTTTCTTAAGCTTAAATTCGAGAGTTACTTCCGCCATCTTCCTCGATGTTATCGACCAGATAGTCGACCTTGCCGAGGTCCGTACTCCCGGAATGCCCACCCTTTATTCTTTCCGTAAGGACGATGGAGATCCCGAAGAAAGGATGACGACTTGATCATGATGACCTGGAGCAGACTAATAAAGACATCAATGTAATGGATCAACCTCTTCGAGAAGGACAACCAAGACCAAGAACATTCCCTAGAATTTCGTAACCCGAACCTTCCCCCCTTTACTTTCCTCTTAAATCTCGGGACGAGATTTCTTGTAGTGGAGGAGAATTGTGACGCCCGGATGATTAAGCTACAGTAATCCCACGTTAACGATGCCATGTCACCTCGGTTATTGTTGCTAATCTCGCATTAGTTTGGAACCAATTCAAATTCAAAATTTAAAATGAGGGAAACAATAAAAGTTTTCAATAGTCAAAACTAAAATGTTGTAAAGGTGTTAAATAAATCATGGATAATAGTGGTGGAGAAACCTAAATTTAATAAAATGTTTAAGTGTTCAAAATAATTAAAACATAGGTTTAAATACTAAAATAAATACCTTTTGAACTTTATAAATTATTAAAGTATTTTAATTTGGGTTGAGAATTAATGTGGCAGTGGTATATTTAAAAGTATTAACTTAGGTGCTAGTGATGATTTTATTTTATATAAAACTAAAATAAAGAAAACTAAAAGTAAAAAAAACAAACAAAAGGAGAACAAACCCCCTCCCCACATGGGCCAATCGGCCCAGCCGGCCAACCCAACTGGCCCAGGCCGGCCCACCCCTGGCCTACACATGCCCCCACCCCCAGGAACCCTAACCGCACACCCCACTCACCCCCACAATTCCTCCCCTCCCCTCTGCACCCGCCCCCGATCCAGATCGGGGCAGCGCCCCTGCGCTCGCCGCCGCTCGCCTTGCGCCCGCCCGATGCCGCCCGTCGTCGCCCGGAGCCCGCACCGCCGCCTGGACCTCGCTGCCTCGACCCCCGACGCCACCGTCGCCTTCCTCCTCGCCGGCGCCGTCGTCCCCGACTCCGCCTCAACCCCCGCTGCCACGTCCCTGCGCCTCGCAGTGAGGCCCCGACCTCCTCTCTTTCCCCTCCATCGTCGGCGCCGTCCGCGCGCACGCACGCGCGCTCACCGCCGAGCCCCGCCCGCTGCCTGCAGCCACTCCCTCCCCTGACCAGCGCTCGACGCGACCGGGTCGTGCCGTGGCCATGCTTGGCCCCTGCGCGCACGCGCTCGCCGCCCGCGCGTGTCTGCGCGCCCGCCTCGCTCCCGCGTCCCCCTGCTCCGCGCTTGCCTGTGGCCGGCGGCTTCCCCCTTCGATCTGGGCGTACGCCGGCTCGGGCTGGGCGCCAACGCCCGTGCGCTCTGCCCGCATCCCGCTCCGGCCATGGACACGCCGTGGCCACCGGCCTCTTCTTCCTTCGCCTGGCGCCGTCCACCGCTGGCCCGCGCCCTACCTCGCCCTCCCATGCGCGCCATGGAATGCCCCTGTCGCTGGAGCCGCAGCCTCCATCGACCGCCGCCACCACTCTCCGACGGCGCCGCCCTTCGCCGGCGCCGTTCGCTGCCGGCTCCCCCTCGCTCCACCTACCGCGGCCGACGCCACAATGGCCGCGCCCGCTGGAGCCCCGTTCCAGCCTCGCCCGCGCCCGTTAAGCCCCCAGGGGCCTATGACAAGGGGGCCCCATCCCCAGAACTTTTTTTTTTAAAAAAAGAGAATTTAAAAAATATAATAATAATAAAAATAATTAATTAATTAATTAAGGAATTAATTAAGGAATTAATTAAGTTAATTAATCATAATTAGATTAACCTAACTAACTAATTAGTTTAATTAAACAGTAGTTAGTTTAGTTAAACACTTATTAGGCTAAACAGTCAATGACCAGTGGGTCCCACACGTCAGTTGACCAGTCAACACCTCTGTTGACTGCTGACGTCATGATGACGTCAGCAAGCACTGTTCTGGATAATGTTGTATTAAAATAATTAAATAAATCCTGAAAATGATTTAAATCTTTTAAAATCAATATAAAATAAACCGTAGCCCGGATGGAAAGACCTTGTACATGAAAGTTGCTCAGAACGATGAGACGAATTTGAATACGCAGCCCGTTTATCCGCCACGCATCCCTAGCATAGCGAACACGCAACTTTCCCCCTCTGTTTCACCTGTCCGAAAACGCAAAACACCGGGGATACTTTCCCGGATGTTTCCCCCCTTCACCGGTATCACCTCATACCGCGATAGGGCACCCCTAGCACCGCTACTTGTCATGTCATGCATCGCTATGCATCTATTTGCTTAAATATTTATTGTTTCTCCCCCTCTTCTCTCGCTAGACACCGAGACCGACGCCGCTGCTACCCAGTACGACTACGGAGTTGACGATCCCTCTCTCTTGCCAGAGCAACCAGGCAAGCCCCCCCTTTGATCACCAGATATCGCCTACTCTTCTCTATACTGCTTGCATTAGAGTAGCGTAGCATGTTACTGCTTCCCGTTAATCCTAAACTGATGCATAGCCTGTCCTTGCTACTACTGTTGTTACCTTTACCTGAATCCTAATGCTTAGTATAGGATGCTAGTTTATCATCAGTGGCCCTACATCCTTGTCCGTCTGCCATGCTAAACTATCGGGTCGTGATCACTCGGGAGTTGATCACGGGTATATACTATACTTTATACATGATACATGTGGTGACTAAAGACGGGTCGGCTTGAGGAGCACCCGCGAGTGGATCTTTGAGGCGGAGCGACAGGGCAGGTTCCGACCACCTAGGAGAGAGGTGGGCCTGGCCCTGGTCGACGTTCGCGGATACTTAACACGCTTAACGAGATCTGGGTATTTGATCTGAGTCTGGCCATTTGGTCTATACGCACTAACCATCTACGCGGGAGTAGTTATGGGTATCCCGGCGTCGTGGTATCAGCCGAAGCCTTCGTGACGTCAGCGACTGAGTGGCGCGCGCCGGATTGGACTGGAAGGCCACTAGGCTAGGTCTGCTTTCGGCCGCGTTTGCAACGTGCAGGTGTGCTAAGGGCGATGGGCCCAGACCCCTGGGCGCTTAGGTTTAGACCGGCGTGCTGACCTCTCTGTTGGTCTAGGTGGGGCTGCGACGTGTTGATCTTCCGAGGCCGGGCATGACCCAGGAAAGTGTGTCCGGCCAAATGGGATCGAGCGTGTTGGGGTATGTGGTGCACCCCTGCAGGGAAGTTAATCTATTCGAATAGCCGTGATCTTCGGTAACAGGACGATTTGGAGTTGTACCTTGACCTTATGACAACTAGAACCGGATACTTAATAAAACACACCCTTCCAAGTGCCAGATACAACCAGTGATCGCTCTCTCACAGGGCGACGAGGGGAGGATCATCGGTTAGGATTATGCTATACGATGCTACTTGGAGGACTTCAGTCTACTCTCCTCTACATGCTGCAAGACGGAGGCTGCCAGAAGCGTAGTCTTCGAAAGGATTAGCTATCCCCCCCCTTATTCCGGCTTTCTGCAGTTCAGTCCACATATGATAGCCTTATTCCAGTTGATACCAATGCATACATATGTAGTGTAGCTCCTTGCTTGCGAGTACTTTGGATGAGTACTCATGGTTGCTTTCTCCCTCTTTTCCCCCCTATCCCTTCTACCTGGTTGTCGCAACCAGATGTTGGAGCCCAGGAGCCAGACGCCACCGTCGACGACGACCCCTACTACACCGGAGGTGCCTACTACTACGTGATGCCCGCTGACGACGACCAGGAGTAGTTAGGAGGATCCCAGGTAGGAGGCCTGCGCCTCTTTCGATCTGTATCCCAGTTTATGCTAGCCTTCTTAAGGCAAACTTGTTTAACTTATGTCTGTACTCAGATATTGTTGCTTCCGCTGACTCGCTATGATCGAGCTCTTGTATTCGAGCCCTCGAGGCCCCTGGCTTGTAATATGATGCTTGTATGACTTATTTTATTTGTAGAGTTGTGTTGTGATATCTTCCCGTGAGTCCCTGATCTTGATCGTACACGTTTGCGTGTATGATTAGTGTACGATTAAATCGGGGGCATCACATCGGGATACTTACCGGTGATGACTGTAGTTTGAGGAGTTCATGTATTCACTATGTGTTAATGCTTTGTTCCACTACTCTATTAAAAGGAGGCCTTAATATCCCTTAGTTTCCGTAAGGACCCCGATGCCACAGGAGGGTAGGACAAAAGATGTTATGCAAGTTCTTTTCCATAAGCACATATGACTATATTCGGAATACATGCCTACATTACATTGATGAACTGGAGCTAGTTCTGTGTCACCCTAGGTTATGACTGTTACATGATGAACCGCATCCGGCATAATTCTCCATCACCGATCCATTGCCTACGAGCTTTCCATATATTGCTCTTCGCTTATTTACTTTCCCGTTGCTATTGCTATCATCACTACAAAATACCAAAAACATTACTTTTACTATTGTTACCTTTTGCTACTGTTACCACTACTATCATCTTACTTTGCTACTAAATACTTTGCTGCAGATACTAAGTTTCCAGGTGTGGTTGAATTGACAACTCAGCTGCTAATACTTGAGAATATTCTTTGGCTCCCCTTGTGTCGAATCAATAAATTTGGGTTGAATACTTTACCCTCGAAAACTGTTGTGATCCCCTATACTTGTGGGTTATCAAGACTATTTTCTGGTGTCATTACCGGGGAGCATAGCTCTATTCTTTGAGTCACTTGAGATTTATATCTTCTTATCATTATGAAGAACTTGAAAGGTCCAAGAACCAAGATTTATCCCTCAACTACGAGGGGAGGTAAGGAACTGCCATCTAGCTCTGCACTTGATTCACCTTCTGTTTTGAGTAAGCTTGTGACACCTAAACCTGCTTCTGCTATTCGTTCTGATATGTCGCATGTTATTGATGATGCCACTTCTGCTATACATGATACTTATGATGAGACTACTTCTATGCTTGATACTACTGTGCCACTTGGTGAATTTCTTGATGAACAACTTGCTAGGGCTAGAGAGATTGAAAATATTGAATCTGATAATACTGATGAAATTGATGATGAAGACTTGCATGTTATTCCTGAGGGTTATGTTTTTGATAAAGAAGCTTCTTTAGCTATTTTAGCTTGCAAAGATAGACACGAACTTAAGAGGTTATTAGCTAAATGGAATAAGCAATCTCTAAATGCTAGGATGAAACCTGACCCTGCTTTTGCCACTTCACCTATCTGTGTTACTGATAAGGATTATGAATTCTCTGTTGATCCTGATATAATTACTTTGGTTGAATCTGATCCTTTTCATGGCTATGAATCTGAAACTGTTGTGGCACATCTTACTAAATTAAATGATATAGCCACCCTGTTCACTACTAATGAGAGAACTCGTTACTTTTATATACGTAAATTATTTCCGTTCTCATTAAAGGGTGATGCTAAGATATGGTTTAATTCTCTTGATCCTGGTTGTGTGCGTAGTCCCCAGGATATAATTTATTACTTCTCTGCTAAATATTTCCCTGCTCATAAGAAACAAGCTGCTTTAAGGGATATATATAATTTTGTGCAAATTGAAGAAGAGAGTCTCCCACAAGCTTGGGGAGGCTTCTCCAATTACTTAATGCTTTGCCTGATCATCCTCTTAAGAAAAATGAAATACTTGATATCTTTTATAATGGACTAACCGATGCCTCCAGAGATTACCTGGATAGTTATGCTGGTTCTGTTTTCAGGGAAAGAACACCGGATGAAGCTAAAATTCTATTGAATAATATGTTGACAAATGAAAATAATTGGACACCTCCGGAGCCAATTCCTAAACCAACTCCGAAGAAGAGGGGTATCCTATTTCTCAGTCCTAAAGATATGCAAGAGGCAAAGAAATCTATGAAAGAAAAAGGTATTAAAGCTGAAGATGTTAAGAATTTACCTCCTATTGAAGAAATACATGGTCTTAATTTACCGCTTGTTGAAGAAACATATGATCTTAATCCATTACCTATTTAATAAACTCATGGTCTTGATAACCCGACACAGGTAGTAAAGGTAAATTCTCTCTATAGATTTGATGAAGGTGACATCCCTCGTTATAAGTCTGCTAGCCAATGCTTAGATGAGTTTGATAATTTCATTGTTAAACAAGAAAACTTTAACGCTTATTTTGGTAGACAATTAAAATACAATTCAAATATGCTTGAACACTTGGGTGATTATATGGCTAATGTCAAATGTGAACTTAAACTTATTAGTAAACATGCTTCTATGGTTACCACTCAAGTAGAACAAGTACTTGAAGCTCAAAATGATTTGCTCAATAATTGAATAGTAAGAATAATGATAATGATGTTAGAGTTATGACTAGAGGTGGTAGAATGACTCAGGAACCTTTGTATCTTGAAGGCCACCCTAAGAGAATTGAGCAAGATTCTCACAGAAATAATGTAGATGCACCTAGTCCTTCTAATAGGAAGAAAAAGAAAAATGATAGGACTTGGCATGCTTCTAGTGAACCTATTACTGAAACACCTGAGAATCCAAATGATATTTCCATTTCAGATGCTGAAACACAATCTGGTAATGAACGTGAAACTAGTGATAATGTTAATAAAAATGTTCATGATGATGCTCAACCTAGTAATGATAATGATATAGAAATTGAACCTGTTGTTGATCTTGATAACCCACAATCAAAGAATCAACGTTATGATAAGAAAGACTTTGTTGCTAGGAAACATGGTAAAGAAAGAGAGCCTTGGGTTCAGAAACCCATGCCTTTTCCTCCCAAACCATCCAAGAAAAAGGATGATGAGGATTTTGAGCACTTTGCTGAAATGATTAGACCTATCTTTTTGCACATGCGATTAACTGATATGCTTAAAATGAATCCTTATGCTAAGTACATGAAAGATATTGTTACTAATAAAAGAAAGATACTGGAAGCTGAAATTTCCACCATGCTTGATAATTATACGTTTAAGGGTGGAATACCAAAGAAACTTGGAGATCCAGGAGTACCCACTATACCATGCTCCATTAAAAGAAACTATGTTAAAACTGCTTTATGTGATCTTGGAGCCGGTGTTAGTGTTATGCCTCTCTTTTTATATCGTAGACTTGATTTGAATAAGTTGACACCTACTAAAATATCTTTGCAAATGGCTGATTAATCAACTGCTATACCTGTCGGTATTTGTGAGGATGTGTCTGTTGTAGTTGCAAATGTTACTATTTTAACGGACTTTGTTATTCTTGATATTCCCGAGGACGATAGTATGTCTATTATTCTTGGAAGACCCTTTTTGAATACTGCAGGGGCTGTTATTGATTGCACTAAAGGCAATGTCACTTTTCATGTTAATGGTAATGAGCACATGCTACACTTTCCGAGGAAACAACCTCAAGTTCATAGTATCAACTCTATTGGAAAATGTCCGTCGATTATATTTGGAAGTTTTGAATTTCCTCTTCCTACTGTCAAGAAGAAATATGATATTCTTTTTATTGGGGATGTGCATATCCCCGTTGAGGTAACATAGTGTTATTCGAAATTTCTCCGGTTCCATGTTATTCAGAATGAGTTCGTTAACAAGACCTGATCAACCTTGTTAGTGGATTCCTTTTGATGAGCATGATATGGATGAAACTAGAAGGCACAACCTTCTGTACCCCACTTTTACTTTCTGTTATTTATATTAAATAAAATAAAAATAGTATTTTTTTTCTGTCTGTTATCTGATTATCCGTGCAATATAAAAATACCCCGAAAATAAAAGTTCTCCAAATGCCCTGAAATTTAAATATGATTTTTTCTGAAATATTTGGGAATATTTGGCACTGAGAACACAGTGAGGGGTCAACCACCTGCCCACGAGGGTGGAGGGCGCGCCCTACCCCCCTGGGCGCGCCCCCTGCCTCGTGGGCCCATGGTGGCCCTCCTCCACTTATCCTTTCACCCACACACTCCTTCTTCCTCCCCCAAACACGAATAACCAGCTCAAACCCGAGTCCAAGCTCGTTTTGCTGCCATTTTTGATCTCCTTGCTCAAAGCACCTCTCACAAAACTGCTTGGGGAGATTGTTCCTTGGTATGTGACTCCTACATTGGTCCAATTAGTTTTTGTTCTAGTGCTTTATTCATTGCAAATTTTTGCTGCTTAGGTGACCCTGTTCTTGAGCTTGCATGTCAAATTTATATGGTCAAAAGTAGTTTTGATGCATGATATAGGCCCTAGGCGCTTGTAGGCGTAGTTACTACCAATATTATTGAGTTTGGTTTACTTTTATTTTGAAGTTACTAAAAATTTCATAACTTTTCAGAAAATGATGAAGAGACTCTTGAGGGGCTCATCGAGCCGAAGCTCGAAGGAAAAGGCACCGAAGCCTAAGTATAAGCTGCCTCACACCGCGGAGGTTCGGTCGTGTGAATGGCCTTCCGATGATTTCTTGAGAGCAGCCGGGATTTATGAAGATTTTCATGAATTGGCTAAGAATGCAGGCCTCACCGCTTTCCTCCACAACCAACGCGATCAGTATCTCTTACTCACAAATATCTTTGTGCAAAACTTTCATTTCCATTCTAGGAGCTCACCACCTACGATGGAGTTTCATTTATATGATGAGCATAAGGAGATGTCACTTTATGATTTTTGTCGGGTTTGTTTAGTCCCTTTAGAGGGCAAGACAGAGGAACCACATCGTGGGGATGTGGATGGGTTTATTGATACTATCACTGTAGGGGAAACAAGGAAGGTTTCCGATGCACGAATCACTAGCATACATTTTACTGTTTTATGCTATTTTGCATTATTTGCTAGTCATTGTTTAATTGGTCGCGGAAACTATGGAAACCTTAGTGTCCCTGATATTATTATTTTGCTCCACGGTTTATATGGTGATAACTCTGTTAGTATGGGCGGCATTATTGCTAAACGGTTAAGTCTGAACCATACCAAGGGCCCTGTTAGGGATATGATTACTGGAGGTAAACCGGCTAGGAGTGGCCGGGTTAGCTCCACGAGGATAGAAGCCCATGAAGACGTGAAGGTGGTGGCGCTTTACGAAGGCCCAAAGGAGGGTTAAAGCATGTAGATGTAAACCGACGCTGTCATGTAACTTGTATTGTAAGTTAGAGGAATAGAGACCGAACCAGACACATTTATGATCTAGCCTCGGGACTCTATAAACCGGCGGGTGTCGACCTATGTATATAAAGGGACGACCCGGCCGTGGTTTGAGGACGAGAAACAACAACTCGAGAGCCAGGCAAAGCGGATTCACTCCCTGGTCATCGAAACCCTAGCAATACCAATCACAACTAGACGTAGGTTTTTACCTTCATCGAAGGGGCCGAACTCGTATAAAACCTCTCGTGTCCCCTTGTCCGGTTTAACCCCTTTAAGCTAACCTGTAGCGATGGCTCCACGACTAAGTCCTTTCACGAGGACATCTGCCGTGACAAACCCACGACAGTTGGCGCCCACCGTGGGGCTATCGCACGATGGCTTCGAGTTCTTGAAGGGCAGCTTTGATGGACTCAAGGGGTATGCTGTGGGCCAGATGACAAAAAGTCGTCGTGGCAAGCTCTACATCGACGACGCAGGATGGGGTCCCGAGGCCGGTTCAATTGAATACGGGTACCGGGTCCCCTTTGGTGGGATTCACGTCTTCATCGGCAAGATCGGCGAACCGGGCCCTGAGCCGGACACCTGCACCGACAACATCGAGACGGCTCAGCGCACAAGCCCTTCCCCGGTTCAGCCCGCAGCAAGGCATGTTTTCGTAGGTGTTATCCATGGAGCGGAATATGAGGATGGACCGGCATCTGATGGAGAACCCGTTGTCTGCTCCGATGATGAGTCTTCAACTGGAGAGACCAAATCGCTGTATCAGTTGTAGGACGGACGGATTAGCGGAGGGTCCGATGGCAATAGTATTCCGGACCCCCTCGATCTGCCAAACCGGGTCGCTATCTTCATGGCCGATACACAATCAGCACACCACTCATCAACCACCGCGACAATGCTCTCCGGTTCGGCGACAGCAACGCCGACGGGAGCAGGGGGCTCTGCGCCGCCTCCGGCTCAAGTTCTGTCTGATTTGTTCGACACTTTGGCAACATTGATGGCCACGGAGGTGGACGCAGCAGCCCGGGACCAGCACAATGCGGAGATTGCAAAGGTGAAAGATCAGATAACTCAGGCTAAAGCGGACCTAGCAGCAGAGAACACTAGGGTGGCTACGGAACGGGCCGAGTTGGAAGCTCAGGCCTACCAGCTTAGGCTGGATCAGAATGCCTCAGAGGAAGTCATGAGAAGAAGATACCGGTCGCATCTCCCACCGGGTTATGAGCCAAGAAATCTCTTCAATACGCCAGGAGCAGGAACTAGTCGCCAGCCAGTGTTAAACCGGGCGGAGGCGCCGGGGACAGGAGCACTGGTTCAGCCATGCACGATGGACCCGCCTCGTCAAGGCAACATTGTGCCGGAGTATATTCCGATGCCCCGGGGGCATTACTCCAACCTGTTGGACAACATTGTGGCTGCCGCTTCACGATTGGCAGCTCTCCCAACCGACAGCGAGTCACCGGTTGCGATTGAGGCACGACGGGCCAGAGAGCTCACCGGCTGCCCAATTACACCACCGATTTGCAACCAGAGTCATGGGTTGAAAGTTATGAGATGGCAATGGATATGTTGGATGTGGATGAAGCGGTGTGTGCAAAATATTTTACCATGATGTTGGAGGGGACAACTCGTACTTGGTTAAAGAGCCTACCAGTTAACTTCGTCGGGTCATGGGCCAAGTTAAAACACCAGTTTATCCAGAATTTTAAGGATACTTGTAAGCAGCCTATGTCGATTGTGGACCTGGCCGCTTGTGTCTACGAGGATGGGGAGTCTACAATCCATTGGGTGAGGCGGGTCTCAGCTATTCTACACTCGTCGGATCGCATCAATGCAGATACTGCAGTGTTAACGTTGGAGGGCAATTGCCGGTTTCTGCCGCTAAAACAGAAGTTAGGAAGGCTCAAACGTCACTGCAATGATATGTCAACGCTTATGGCCGCTTTGGTTAAATATGCCGATTCAGATAATACCAAATACCCTGACTCAGAGGAGGACAAACCGGGGAAAGGGAAAAAGAACGGCAACACCAAGGGACAGCAGCATAACCCGGCAAGTCATGGGAATAATGGTAAGCGCAAGGCCGACAATAGTTTGGACTTTGTGGCTAACACCAATTCTCAGGATAACGGTCAGCGTCTTAAGGGCAAACAACCCCAGAGGGGTGGAGGTTCGGGCCCCAATCTGGAGCGCCAGTTAAATCAACCTTGTCCAAAGCATGGATCAAAGGAGAAGCCAGCGTCACATCTTTGGAAGGACTGTTATATCATGTGGGAGTTTAAGAACTCCAACATGTTTCAATACGACAATGGCCCGCCCGGCGGTTCAGGAGGTGGTTTTCATGGGTCGGGTTATGGAGGTGGTAGCTCCGGTTCAGGATTTCAAGGCAATCAAACCGGCCATAACAATCAGGGGAACTAGGGCAACCAGGGAGGTTATAACCATCAGGGGAATCAGCAGCAGCAGTCGGGTTATCGGAGCAATCCGAAGAAGTTAAATAGTGGGCAGTACCATGTCTTCACCACTAGCCTGTGCAAGCGTGATCAGAAGCTTCACAAGAGGGCCGTGCACTCTGTTGAACCGGTTGTGCCTCAGTATTTGCGCTAGTCTGAGCAACCCATTTTATGTAGTAGAGAGGATCACCCACCCCGGGTTGACAATCTGGGTCATCTGGCCTTAGTGGTGGCACCTCAAGTTGGGGGGTACAAGTTCACCAAGGTGCTCATGGATGGG
This sequence comes from Triticum urartu, assembly GCF_003073215.2. Taxonomy (NCBI): domain Eukaryota; kingdom Viridiplantae; phylum Streptophyta; class Magnoliopsida; order Poales; family Poaceae; genus Triticum; species Triticum urartu. The sequence continues at coordinate 139,775,288 of NC_053022.1, forward strand.
GGAAGCGGTATCAATATTCTCTACTATGATACCCTTCGCCGTATGGGGTTGACAGATAAGAATCTTAAATCGCCGAACACCGTTTTTCATGGTGTGGTACCCGGTAAATATGCATATCCGGTGGGCAAGATAGCCATAGAGGTGGCTGAAAGTGCAACTATCCCTAGGTGGTTTTGGTAATTCCTAACAACATATAGTTCATTGAGCTAAAGCTATTTCAAGACTAATATTTCAGGAAAGCTCAATGATTGGCATGGCATGGATGAGAAAAGTGGACCCCTCAAAATGCTAAGGACAAAGGATTGGCTCAAGCTCGAAGCTCAAGACTCTACATTTTCCATTTTAGTGATCCAAGATCACATTGAGCCTATAGGAAAAGCCAATACTATCAAGGAGGGATGAGGTGTTGTTTAGTGAGGTTCTTGCTCAAAATGCTTAGTGATATGCTCCAAAACCCTCAACTACTTTCTCACATCCACATATGACCTAAACCAAAAGTCAAACTCGGCCCCACCGATTCTTCCTATCCGGCGCCACCGAGTTTCAAATGTCATAGCCACTGCCACAAACCCTAGGCAAATCGGTCTCACCGATAGGGATCTTGGTCTCACCGAGATGGGGTTGCAATCTCTCTATTTCCCTTCGTAACGTTTCGGTCCCACTGAGATGAGCGATCAGTCCCACCGAGATTGCAATGTAAACTCTCTGTTTCCCTTTTGTAACATTTCAGTCTCACTGAAATGAGCGAATCGGTCCCCACCGAGTTTACTTGACCAACTCTATGGTTAGCTTATTACCAAAATCGGTCCCACTGAGTTTGTGTAATCGGTCTCACCGAGATTACGTTATGCCCTAACCCTAACCATATCGGTCCTACCGAGTTGCATGTCGGTCCCACCGAAAACCCTAATGATCACTAGCTTTGCTGAATCGGTCCGACCGAGTTTAACTATTCGGTCCCACCGAGATTGGCAAGTTGTGTGTAACGGTTAGATTTTGTATGGAGGCTATATATACCCCTCCACCACCTCTTCATTCATGGAGAGAGCCATCAGAACGAACCTACACTTCCAACTTATTTTTTCTGAGAGAGAACCACCTACACTTGTGTTGAGACCAAGATATTCCATTCCTACCATATGAATCTTGATCTTTAGCCTTCCCAAGTTGCTTTCCACTCAAATCTTCTTTCCACCAAATCCAAATCCTGTGAGAGAGAGTTGAGTGTTGGGGAGACTATCATTTGAAGCACAAGAGCAAGGAGTTCATCATCAACACACCATTTGTTACTTCTTGGAGAGTGGTGTCTCCTAGATTGGCTAGGTGTCACTTGGGAGCCTCCGACAAGATTGTGGAGTTGAACCAAGGAGTTTGTAAGGGCAAGGAGATCGCCTACTTCGTGAAGATCTACCGCTAGTGAGGCAAGTCCTTCGTGGGCGATGGCCATGGTGGGATAGACAAGGTTGCTTCTTCGTGGACCCTTCATGGGTGGAGCCCTCCATGGACTCGCGCAACAGTTACCCTTCGTGGGTTGAAGTCTCCATCAACATGGATGTACCATAGCACCACCTATCGGAACCACAAAAAAAACATCCGTGTCTCCAATTGCGTTTGAATCCTCCAAACCCTTCCCTTTACATTCTTGCAAGTTGCATGCTTTACTTTCTGCTGCTCATATAATCTTTGCATGCTTGCTTGAATTGTGTTAAGATTGCTTGACTTGTCCAAAGTTGCTAAAATCTGCCAAGAACTAAAATTGGGAAAAGGCTATATTTTTATTTGGTCAAGTAGTCTAATCACCCCCCTCTAGACATACTTTCGATCCTACAAGTGGTATCAGAGCTTTGGTCTCCATTTGCTTTGATTTCCATAGCTTTTTGTGGTCATAGCCTTGGTTTCACAACCTAGGAGAGTATGACGTCTAGCGAGGGAAATTACCACCATAGAGGTCCTTACTTTGATGGCACTAATTTTGCTAGTTGGAAGCATAAGATGAAAATGCATATTCTTGGACATAACCCTGATGTTTGGGCTATTGTGTGTATTGGCTTGCAAGGTGAATTCTTTGATGGGAGAGAACTGAACCGTGAAGCTACCGCGGAAGAGTTGAAGATGCTACAATACAATGCTCAAGCTTGTGATATCCTCTTCAACGGATTGTGCCCTGAAGAATTCAACAAAATCAGCCGTCTTGAGAATGCAAAGGAAATTTGGGATACTTTGATTGATATGCACGAAGGTACCGACTCCGTCAAGGAATCCAAGTTGGATGTGCTTCAAAGTCAACTTGACAAGTTCAAAATGAAGGATGGTGAAGGTGTCGCTGAAATGTACTCTAGGCTTGCTCTTATCACAAATGAGATTGCCGGCTTAGGAAGTGAAGAGATGACCGACAAATTCATCATCAATAAGATCCTAAGCGCCTTGGATGGAAAATATGATACCGTATGCACATTGATCCAAATGATGCCAAATTACAAAGATCTCAAGCCAACAGAAGTCATTGGAAGAATTGTTGCTCATGAGATGTCACTCAAGGATAAGGAGGAGCTCCATAACAAGTCAAGTGGTGCTTACAATGCCTCATGTGAAGATCCCACATCATCAAGTGAGAAACAAACCTTGAATGAAGAATTGAGCCTAATGATGAAGAACTTAAACAAGTTCTACAAGAGTAGAAGCAAAGAGAGAAGTTCCAAGTCAAGGTCCTACAATGACAAAAGATCTTCTAGTCGAGAGCAAAACTGCTACAATTGTGGAAGACCCGGACACTACTCAAGTGAGTGTACGGCCCCCTACAAGAGAAGAGAAGATTCTCCCAAAAGAAGAACTATAAGAGAAGAATCACCATCGAGGGAGAAAAGGAGTAGGTATGATCGTTATGAACGAAAACCCTCTCGAAGAAGCAAGGATTCGGAAAGGAAGGAGAAGTCATCAAGGAGCTACACAAAACGAAGACATCAAGCTCATGTTTGTGAATGGGTATCTGGCTCCGACTCCAACAATCACTCAGAGAGAAGCTATCACTCCGACTTCGAATATACTCAAGATGAAGGTGTTGCCGGTCTAGCACTTGTGTCAACCAACTCCTACGACATATTTGATTCACCAAATGAAGGAATTGGAAGATCCTTCAAGGCAAAAGGTCCAAAGGTATCACACCCTGAGTATGTTGATTTCAATAGTGATGAAGATGACTTGTTAGGTGATGATGATTTACTTGTTGACAACTCTAGTGATGAATACTATGATGAAACGTCAATTAATCATGCTAATCAAGATGAAATGAATGACAATGATAAGGAGAAGATTGATTCTCTAACTAAAGAACTAAACACTCTTAAGTTAGCTCATGAAACTATCTTAGGAGATCATCGAGAACTTTTAAGGACTCATGAGAAATTACGTTTTGAGAAGCTCAATCTTGAGCAAGAGCATGAGTTCTCAAAGGCAATCAATGATGATCTTCGCAAGAAAAGTTCTTCTTACATTGACAAGCGTTTACTCTTATCCACTTATATGCCTCAAGTCAAGTCTAGTAACAAGAACAAGAAGAGTTCTTCCTCTAGTAGTAACAATAATCATGCTAAATCCAATACTGTTGCTTCTAGTAGTTCTCTTGATTCCACTAATGATTCTCTTAGCCAAGTTACACTTGAGCAAGAAAATAGCTTATTGAAGGGAATCATAGAGAAAGGTGTTTACAAGAGCCTTGCCGGGAGTAAGCAATTCGAGGAAATTATACGCAAGCAAGGAAGGCACCGGAAGAATCAAGGTATTGGTTTTGAACGAAAGTTCAATGCCAATGGAGTTGAGTGGGATAAAGATCAATACCCCAAGACGAAGTTTGTTCCTCAACAAGAGAAGTATGATCCTACTTCTTTCAAAGGGACACAATCTCAAGATGATCTTCCACCACAAGACCACAAGGAAAAAAGGCAAGGACAAGCTTCAAGAGGAAATTGATGCATTTGAAGAAGCTCCTAAGGCCTTGGTCAAGTGGTTTCCCAAGACTACATCAAGTTCCACTTCATCAAGTACAACTACAACTCCGAGGATTCCCATCAAGATGGTGTGGATCCCGAAGAAGAAGAACTAGAGAGTTCTTGAGGGTGACTCCGCCAACATACTTCACTCTTATCATTTTGGCAAGAACAAGTGCAATCAACTTCCACATCTTGCACTAGTTCAAGGAGTCACAAACCCTCTTGTTGGTAAGACAAGGGACAAGGTAACCTAATGCTCTCATAGACATCATCTTGTGTGTGCATCACTCTATGTCTATGGATATCCTTGTTTGTTCCTTGTGGGACTAACCCGTGTAGGTATTGAAAGTGCAACTCACTCCAAAGGATAGCTCCGAATGATCTACATCAACTTAGAGCATCCACATCTTCAACACCTACATGAAGTCATCATCGACAAAACCCAAGGTTAGTTCATCCCTCTTAGGGGGGATCTCACTTCTAGGGGGACCTTTACTCTAAGAATTGAGCGAAAGCAACTCTAATGGTGTGAACACAACAACGCTTTATGTAAAAGTGGTAACCCCACTTGTTCTTAAACAATGAGTATGACCTATGATCAAATGTTCTCATTTGACTCCTAAGTCAATATACTCATATATAGATGACCTAGTCATCGCCAATTGCTTGATAGATGCTAGAATTGTTTGTGAATACTTTGCCACATATTTCATTTGTCATTTTATTGTGTGAGCATGTTGGTTGCATAATTTGCTCATTCGAGGACATCCACTTATTGTTTTGACTGATTGGTTTCTTTTTCTCTTGGCAAGTGGATGGACAAGAATGCCTAAGAACCTTCTCTAGCTATCTATGCTCTTCTCATCTCAAACTCTATTCATGCTGCATCACAAAGTTTGATCAAGTCAGATTCGAACCACTCTATGTGAGGAGCACTCGGAGTCCCCGATTCGTCATAGACTTAAACTTCCAAAACTTCTTTGTGCATTTCGGTCTGACCGGTTCATCCATTTCGGTCATACTGAGATCATTAAGTTGATCTAGGTTTTTAATCTCGGTGCAACCGATTTCAACTTTTTGGTCACACCGAGTTGCAATAACTGCTTGCAGTTATGCATCTCGGTGCCACCGAGTTGTTCCACTCGGTCACACCGACAGGGTCAGGCTATATATACCCACGGGCCAAAATTTGGAAAACTTTCCGAACCTCTTCGCCCGCGCTCTGCCTACCTGGGTCTCCAGATCGTCCTCCTCGTCGCCAGCCGCCTCCAGTCGCTGGTCTCCGCCGCCGTTGATACGTCTCCAACGTATCTATAATTTTTTATTGCTCCATGCTATATTATCTACTGTTTTGGACATTATTGGGCTTTATTATCCACTTTTATATTATTTTTGGGACTAACCTATTAACCGGAGGCCCAGCCCAGAATTGTTGTTTTTTGCCTGTTTTAGGGTTTCGAAGAAAAGGAATATCAAACGGAGTCCAAATGGAATGAAACCTTCGGGAACGTGATTTTCTCAACGAATAAGACCCGGGAGACTTGGACCCAGGAGACTTGGACCCTACGTCAAGAAACAAAGGAGGAGGCCACGAGTAGGGGGTGCGCCTACCCCCCAGGCGCGCCCTCCACCCTCGTGGGCCCCCTGTTGCTCCACCGACGTACTCCTTCCTCCTATATATACCTACGTACCCCCAAACGATCAGATACGGAGCAAAACCCTAATTCCACCGCCCTAAATTTCTGTATCCACGAGATCCCATATCCGGAGCTCCGCCGGAGGGGGCATCCACCACAGAGGGCTTCTACATCATCACCATAGCCCCTCTGATGAAGTGTGAGTAGTTTACCTCAGACCTTCGGGTCCATAGTTATTAGCTAGATGGCTTCTTCTCTCTTTTTGGATCTCAATACAATGTTCTCCCCCTCTCTTGTGGAGATCTATTCGATGTAATCTTCTTTTTGCGGTGTGTTTGTTGACACCGATGACTTGTGGGTTTATGATCAAGTCTATCGATGACTAATATTTGAATCTTCTCTGAATTCTTTTATGTATGATTGGTTATCTTTGCAAGTCTCTTCGAATTATCAGTTTGGTTTGGCCTACTAGATTGATCTTTCTTGCAATGGGAGAAGTGCTTAGCTTTGGGTTCAATCTTGCGGTGTCCTTTCCCAGTGACAGTAGGGGCAGCAAGGCACGTATTGTATTGTTGCCATCGAGGATAACAAGGTGGGTTTTTTATCATATTGCTTTTTTATCATATTGCATGAATTTATCCCTCTACATCATGTCATCTAGCTTAAGGTGTTACTCTGTTTTCATGAACTTAATAATCTAGATGCATGCTGGATAGCGGTCGGTGAGTAGAGTAATAGTAGTAGATGCAGGCAGGAGTCGGTCTACTTGTCTCGGACGTGATGCGTATATACATGATCATACCTAGATATTCTCATAACTATGCTCAATTCTGTCAATTGCTCAACAGTAATTTGTTCACCCACCATAGAATACTTATGCTCTCGAGAGAAGCCACTAGTGAAACCTATGGCCCCCGGGTCTATCTTTATCCTATTGATCTCCTACTACTTAGTTATTTCCTTTTCTATTTACTTTGCCTTCATTTTACTTTGCGTCTTTATCACAAAAATACCAAAAATATTATCTTTATCATATCTATCAGATCTCACTCTCGTAAGTGGCCCTATAGGGATTGACAACCCCTATTTGCGTTGGTTGCGAGGATTTATTTGTTTTATGCAGGTATGAGGGACTCGCGCGTAGCCTCCTACTGGATTGATACCTTGGTTCTCAAAAACTGGGGGAAATACTTACGCTACTTTGCTGCATCATCCCTTCCTCTTCGGGGAAAACCAATGCACTGCTCAAGAGGTAGCAGTCGTCAACGGGATCGTCTCCGCCGTTGCCGCTGCAGCAAGTCCATCGCCGAACTAGGGTATGGACTTGATCTTTGTGCTGTTCTCACTCCGATTCCCTAGCACATTGTTTTGCCATGTATCTTGCCACGATTGAGATCACTCTATCCAATGAAAACACTCTGTACATTAGTTGTGGATTGAAAATTTAGGGTTAGGTTTCCGCCGAAACCATCTCGGACCGACCGAGTTGTTGAAACCGGTTCCACCGATTTGGCTCAGGCCATTGCACATGTGATTCTCGGTCTAACCGAGAATTGCAAATCGGTGTGACCGAGTTCGAGTCTTTGTGAAACCCTAGCAGTCTCGGTGCCACCGAACTGTGACCCGGTCTGACCGAGTTCACTAGTTTAGTTTCCAACAGCTGCTTCGGTATCACTGATATTTCAAATCGGTAGATCCGAAATGCTTTCTGTGGAAAACTAAAACTAAGTTTTTGATTCATTCTTTTGCAAAAACCTCTGCACTTTGTGATGCTCATCCACTCTACCTCATCTATAATCTATACTCAGGGTCTGCTGTCAGTGTTTGCATCATGTCAAATCAGAGTGACAGTCAGAACAAGTCTAAGGAGCAAGTGAACTTGAGTGAGGGCACTAGTCCCTCCAGTAGCTCAGATGATGGAAGCAGGAGCACACCCAGCAACTTGCCTAAGGCAGCCACTAGGACTAGAAAGAAGAAAACCTCATATTCCGAGGATGAGGACTATGTGGCTGCTGAGGAAGAGGCCACCTCAAAGAGGAAAGTCCTAAAAAGGAATATGGCACAGCTGCTGCCACTAAGCCAGGGATGAAGCAAAAGGTTCCTGCCAAGAGAGCTCCCATGTCAAAAGCCAGAACATCCACTCAAGAGACTTTGGGACCTGCACCTAAAGAGCAAGTTGTGGCAGAAAAGAAAAGGAAAGAGAGGGTCAAGAAGACCACTGCCAGAGTGCTTGGGAGATCTTCAATAATGAAAGACTCTGAAGAAGAGGAAGAGGGTGCAGCACCCAAAGCTCAAAAGCTTATGGGAGATGCTATAAGGGCAGGGGCTGTTCCATCTAAGCCTAAGACTACTCCTAAGACTGCTGCTCCAGCTCCAAAGCCAAAACCAAAGAGGAGCACCAGGAACATCCCTGTTGAGGAGAAGAACAAGGCCCCAGTGCCTCAAGATGCTGGAGGAGAAGATGATTCTGTTGTGTTAAGGAAGTTGAAGCCAAAAATTCCAGATCACAATGATGCTCATCCAGTAGCTGAGAACATGAAGATAAGGAAGGATTCGGGATTGAGGCTATGGAGAGAGTCAGATCCATATGCCACCAGAAGAAGAACTGCTGTGGACTACAGGTTCCATACTAAGGAACAACAGGACTTCTATGAGATAGTGTTGCTTGACAAGAAGCCAATAGTGTGTGACATGAGATGGGTCGATTGGACATTCATTGAGGAAAATGAGGATCACTTCCCTGGTGTATATGACAGCTTCAAGGCATGTGGAGTCGATGAGTTTGTGGCTCAGAAGCTCACAGAGTGGAATGATGAGCTCATCATGCAGTTCTACTCCACAGCTCATTTCTACCCAGATGGAAGGATTGTCTGAATGTCTGAAGGCACTAGGTATCAGTCAACAGTTGCAAAATGGGCTCAGTTGATCAATGCCCTATAAGAACAAGAAGATTACTTGGATGTCTATGCCAAGAAGAAGAAGGATCACAACACCATGGCACACATGCACAAAGAGATCCCAGATGCTTCTCTTGAGACACACAAGTTTGGATCATTACATTACCTTCTGTCAGGCTTGCCAACAATCAACTGGATCCTTAGGCACACTCTCTTGCCAAAGTCAGGTGATCATAAGATGATCAGAGGCCATGCAATTAACTTGCTTCACATATTTGATGTGCCTCAGAAGTTCAAAGTCATGAGCCTAATTGTGGAAACCATAAAGAGGACAGCTGCAGATCAGAAGAGGAGTTGTGGGTATGCCCCACAGATCCAGGAGCTGATCAACTCCAAGATGGGCACTGGTACATATCTGCTAGACAAGGAGCACCTGCCCATCTACCCAGACTTTGAGGACAACACTGTGGTGATGGATGAAAATGAACCATCTTCTGTGCATGCACAAGCCAAGAAGGAGAAGGCTAGGGCTGAAAAGGCTGCAAACATGCCAACCATGGATGAGGCATCTCAGTATCTTCTAAAGAGCAAGCAAGATCAGCTTGGCTACTTGATTGCCTCCACTCTGAGGATTGAGAAGGGACTGGCCACCCTGACTCAAAACCAGGAGAGCTTGGAGGGGATCATGGAGCAGAAGTTCTATGACTTAGATGTGAAGATCACTGAGATACAGTCTGTTGTTGAGAAACTTCAGGAGGAAGTGCAGGAGAAGAAGGGCAAGACAACCACTGATGCTTTTGCTAGAGTGTCCAGAGGTCAGAGGTCTGCTGCTATGCCTGTCACAGACACCAAAGCAACTTCATCCGCACCAGCTACAGCTTCAGTGCCACCAGCTCCAGCACCTACTTCACCATCTCCATGTACATCGACTGATGCCTTCGTCCTTGGAGTTCTGTCTACACCACCACCTGAAGACCAAGCCTGAGAGTCGATTTAGCACTATGCAGTTTTTTATGAACTTTTTGGTAACTTGTTGCCAAAGGGGGAGAAAATTTATAGATCATAGGCTTTGAGAGAGAGTGTTGCTTTTGTTCTCGCTTGCGTTTCTCCTTGGTGGTTGAACTTTTTTATCTACTCGTTTGAGATACTTTATACTTTGTGCTTGCTTAGATGATCATGTGTTTGATCATATACTACCTTTATGCTTGTTGGATGACATTATCCTTTTATATTCCATATGATCACTCACTTTGCTTGGTGATGAGTGCATGTATTTTAATTATTATCATTTTGAGCGCTCCACCAAGATGTATGTGACATGGAAGAGTAACCCATGATCCTAACTCTTTGTGCATTTGCAGTCCAAAGTAAATCCTAAACTATGCACAAATTTAGGGGGAGCTCTTGCTTTTCACATACTTCTCAAAGAGACAATGTTTTTCACTCTTATTATCATGTGTCGAAGCTTTGATCTATATGTTGTCATCAATTACCAAAAAGGGGGAGATTGAAAGTGCAACTATCCCTAGGTGGTTTTGGTAATTCCTAACAACATATAGTTCATTAAGCTAATGCTATTTCAAGACTAATATTTCAGGAAAGCTCAATGATTGGCATGGCATGGATGAGAAAAGTGGACCCCTCAAAATGCTAAGGACAAAGGATTGGCTCAAGATTGAAGCTCAAGACTCTACATTTTCCATTTTAGTGATCCAAGATCACATTGAGTCTATAGGAAAAGCCAATACTATCAAGGAGGGATGAGGTGTTGCTTAAGGTTCTTGCTCAAAATGCTTAGTGATATGCTCCAAAACCCTCAACTACTTTCTCACATCCACATATGACCTAAACCAAAACTCAAACTCGGCCCCACCGATTCTTCCTATCCGACGCCACCGAGTTTCAAATGTCATAGCCACTGCCACAAACCGTAGGCAAATCGGTCTCACCGATAGGGATCTCGGTCTCACCGACATGGGGTTGCAATCTCTCTGCTTCCCTTCGTAATGTTTTGGTCCCACCGAGATGAGCGATCGGTGTCGGATTTCGGGTTCCGGCAGACCCTTGAGGTTCGAAAGCTAGGGTGCGCGCGGAGATCTCTCCCCTACCGATCTACGTCCAATCTCCTCGCGTGATCTAAGCTGGAAACAACGAACAACACAAGGGACACGAGGTTTATACTGGTTCGGGCCACCGTTGTGGTGTAATACCCTACTCCAGTGTGTGGTGTGGTGGATTGCCTCAAGGGCTAATGATGAACAGTACAAGGGAAGAACGGCCTCGCGAGAGGTGTTCTTGAGCTGGTGCGATGAACTGCTTGGGTGAGTTCAGTCGCCTCTCTCTCTCTATGTCCCTCCTGGGTCCTTCTTCCGGGTGTGGTGGCTAGCTCTATTTATAGGGGCCCTGGGCCTCTTCCCAAATAATGAGCGGGAAGGGCGCCAAAAATTGGACATTTTGAAGGGGAACATCTAGTACAAGTTATCCTGAGCAAAGGTGGTCTTCGGCTGCCAAAAGCACTGGTGATGACGCCGTCTTGGGCTCCACGGTGACCTCCGTCCTGCCGCTCTGCTGGTCTTGGTCTCGTTGCACCAGAATGGTAACCTTTGCCCGATGCCTTGGCCTATGCTTGCCCCTTTGCACCAAAGGGGAAACAAGGACACTACGCAGGCCGGCGCCCGCCTGGCCTCGATCGTCATGGCTTGCGTCACGGCCTCCTCGCGAGGTATCCCCGCCTTGATCTCTCCGCCTCCTCGCGAGCCTGCCTGATGAGGCTGCCTCAGAGGAAGCTTCCTGTCGTCCGCCCCGCGAGGTTTGGCCCCTCGCGAGGGTCTTGAGCTTGAGCTGATGAAGATGGGCCGCGCTGGGCCCCCACTTGAGCCACGCCTCAGGCCGCAGGCAGGCAAGTCTGGGGACCCCCGTTCCCAGAATGCCGACAGTAGCCCCTGGGCCCAAGGCGCGCCCGGGCTTGGCCTAGCAGGGAAGCGAAGGGGCAAGCGCGAAGCGCCGCCTGCGGCCTTGGGCGCCGCATGGCGATTGATTGGACGTGGGCGTCTGCGCTCCCCCACGACGCCTCGGCAACTATCCATCTGACAAAAGAGGTGCCCGGGCCAGACTTACTTGCTTTGTTCTCGTTCGCCTCGCTCCAGATCCCCTTTCTCGCTCTCCTCCTTCTTGCTTCCGGGCCTCCCGAGGCTGACCCCAGCTGCAGGCTCTCGGGCTTCAAGTTCGGCCGGAGGTTGCTTGGGTCCGCGAGCAACGACCAGTAAGTGCATGATTCGTGCTTTGCTTGGTTTCTGCCGCCGAGGCTTGACGTCCATATTCTTTTGTCAGGCTGGCGCCTGCGGCGAAGAGGTTGAAAGGAGCTTCTGCGGCCCCGCTTGGGGCGAGTCTACCTGCCAGGATGGCGCCTTCATCCACTGAGGGGAAAGACGGCGCGGCTCGCGCCTCCCCTGCCCGTTCGTCCTCGCGAGGCCGACTGGGACGCCTCGGCGAGGAGTCAGCCCCTGTTGCCCCGCTGACCCTGGAGTCAACTGTGCTCGATGCTGCAGCCGGGGCAGCCAAGGCCTAGGGGGTTCCTTCCTGCCAGGTCATGATCACGCTACCGTCTTCTTCCCCCGCTTCGCCGATTCCCGCTTCTTCTGTTTCCTCTGCCGCCATCTTCGACCAGGTCGCCAGCGAGCTGAGCCAGCTGCGGGAGGATCTTCTGAGCATGGACCCTCACCTAGCGGTCGGGCGCCTGGAGTTGGCTTCTGGCTGGGCCCGTTCCACTGCCTCCGTTCGAGCGGCGCTGAGCCAGGCCATGGCAGCCTCCGAGGGGGAGAAGCAGGCCTCCAACCAGGCCAAGGCCGCTCGCGACGCTGCCCTAGGCGACGCTGAGGTTGCCAAGGCTTGTAGCGAGGCGCTAGAGACCGAGCTGCAAGGCCTGCGTGACGAGGTCGCCAAGGAGGCCCACGGCCGCCAGGAGAAAGAGAAGGAGATGAAGGCTCGAGAGGCTGCCGTCAAGGACCGGGATGCCAAGCTTGATGACCGCCACGGCCAGTTGGAGACGATGGAGCGGTCGCTGAAGGTAGAGAGGACCGAGCTAGACGCCAAGGCGAAGGTCCTGGCGAAGGATCGGGCGGCCTTCGTGAAGATGGAGAAGAGGGCTCGTGCCGCGCTGAAGACGCTTTACGAGAGCGGCTTGGAGGAGCCGCTGGCCGGTGCGGAGGACGGTCCCGCCGAGCTGCTTCCCTTCCTGGTCCGTGTGCATGAACATGTCGTAGACGGCCTTGGCCCCACGGCCGAGGCCGAGGCGCGTGCCCTGTCTTCTGCGGCGCTGACACATGTCCTCAGCCACGTCTACCTGTGTGACCCCGATGTCGACCTCGACAGCCTACTGGAACCCATGAGCGGCGACCTTGCCGCCGCTGCCGCTGAGGCCGTGAAAGGCCGAGCCGAAGCTTTGCTAGGGAGGTTTCGCACCTTCAGTGTCTTGCCCGGGCGCGGTGCCGCCAGCTCCACGGCCCCGGGAGGCGGAGTCGTCCAGCGTGACTCCACCACAGGCGGCGGCGCCACTGAAGAGTGATCCCTTCGCATCTTCTATCCTGTTTTTATTCCTACAACATGCACCATGCCTCGCGGAGGCATTTAAACTTGTGTTTGGCGTCGTGAAACAATCTATGGCTTGTAATATTTGCTTTGAATTTCTTGGAATTTGCATTTTTCTCCCCTACTTGCTCGCACTCTACGTCGGCAGGGCCCGGCCCCGCGCATACCTCACCCAGCGTTAGCCCCGACCAGAAACCAGGACGGGACTAAGGAGTGAGGGGCTACGTGGCAAGTTAGGCTCCTGAGTCGCGATGCTTAGGAGTCCCCCGTAACGCACAAGCAGCAAGTAGGAAAGGGGGGAACGAGGAGTGGATTGATCGTTCTGCGTCGGCAGGGCCCGGCCCCGCGCATACCTCACCCAGCGTTAGCCCCGACTAGAAACTAGGACGGGACTAAGGAGTGAGGGGCTACGGGGCAAGTTAGACTCCTGAGTCATGATGCTCGGGAGTCCCCCTTGACGTTCAAACGGGTTTCCATACCTTGTCTCCGCTCGGGCAAGACCCGGGCGTAGCCCCCGTGTCCAGCCCCCTCGCGTGGCACTCCCGAGGGGAGGCGTTGTGATGGTGCCGGACACTGAGCTCTAGGCTCCTTGAGGTTGGTACGGCCATAGGCCGCCCTTAGTTAGCGCGGAGCATAGCGCTTCCGTATGTGTACGGGCATAGCCGCTCCTCGGCAGTGTCGTCAGCCAGCGCGGAGCAAGGTGCTTCCACTGGTATGTGGGAGGGGGCTCCCCTCCGGGAGGAGCCCCCGAGGCGTGTACAGCCCCACCCTGACATGTGGACGGTACGGTAGGGCTAGGAGAGGTGTATCTGGGCACTCGTGAGCTAGCGCGGGACTCACGAGGCCCTACCTCGAGGTGGGTTGCGCCTAGCTCTGGGCCTTTATCAATGGTGTGTTCCTGGAGGGTGGTTAGAATGCAAATGCTCTATGTCCTGAGGTCACGGCCCTCGAGCTAGCTCAGCCGCCGCTGGTATGACAGGTCGCGATGCCGTGGGTCAAGGCCAGGGGGTGAGGGCTGGAGAGCCAGTAGGAGCCCATGAGTCGCGATGCTCAGGTACCCCCCCTTTTAACGTGCAAGCGCTTTGCATGAAAGCGGAGAAGTCTGCGGTAAGCAGTAGGTGACAATTAAGCACGAAAGAGCAAATTCATTTTAAGTAGACGCAGGAAAAGCAAACGCCGCTGGGCTAGGCCCGAGCAGCTCGGGGATGATGCAGCCCAAGGGGCGCCCCCAACAAGGTAAGTAAAGAGCATAAGCAAAACGGATACATGCCTCAGGGGCAGACCCACACGGCCTGGGAATGATGCGGCCCTGTGGGCGCTCCCAGCTAAAAACGGAACTTAGAAAGATGTCACCTGGTGCCGTTGAAGATGAAGTGATGCTGAAGAAGTGGACGATGCGCGATGATGACATCGACCCTCACGAGCCCCCAGGCCCAGGGGCCTCGGGAGGCTCCTGAGGCGCAGTTGGGTCTCCGAGGGCCTTCTCCATCTCCGCCAGGACCGCACCATGCCTGACCCCCTGAGCCTCCAGAATGCTCCTCAGCAGGCGCTGATGAGCGGCGACCGCGTCCGGTAGGCCGAAAGGCATGCGAACGTAGCTGTGAGGTGGACCCTCGCAACGCCCCACACGCGAAGGCCAGAGGCGCTGCTGAGACGCGGCTCGGTTGAGCCCTGGCACATCGATGCAGACGCGCAGCCCACCATCCTCGCCTAGATGTGGGGCTATAGTGGGCAAACAGCGGCTGCCGCGCATGACTCTCGACTCCTGTAGCTCCTGGGTGTTCCTTGCGATGAACTCCTGTGGGTTTGGTCTTCCTTGCCTTGTACCTTCCTGAGGGAAACGTGCCTGGAAGCACCCCTCCAAGTGGTGCCCGAGCGCCTGCCTGCGACCTTGGCAAGGTCGGTGGCTCTCCAAGAAAGAGCCCCTGAGCCCTGCCTGTGGAGGGCGCCGGGTGCGCCTTCCTATGCAAGAGAGGGTGGCACTCCCTGATTGGGCGCAGATCCTGACCCAACACCTGTGGGCGACGTTGAAGTCGATGAGCTCGGTGCGGTAGTTGTTGCGCTGCCCGAAGGTGACTGGAAGGCGAACCTGCCCTATTGGAATAGTGGAACCATCGGTGACTCCTGAGAATGGTTTGGTTGGCTGAAGCTGATCGTACGGCACTTGGAGATTATTGAACATCTCGACGGACAGGACGTTGAGTCCTGCTCCGCCGTCAATGAGGGTCCTGGTGACCTGCACAATGCTGATGACTGGGGAGCAAAGCATAGGGAGGACTCCGGCCGTTGCCGCGCACTTGAGCTGATCCGCTGAGCTGAACGTGATAGCACACGCGGACCGCCTGAGAGGGCGCGTGGCCTCAAGTTTGGGGAGGACTGCATTCACCTCGCGAGCAAACTGCTTGAAGATGCGTTGTGAGGCTGGGGCCTGCGCACCACCCAAGATGCAAGCGATTGCGCGCAGCTCCTGGAAGCCCGCAGCCCCCTCGTCTTGATGTTGGTCTTTGTTCCTCCTTGGCGGTGGCGGCAGAGGAGGAAGGCCTACGTTGCCGTGCGGGCGATCCTCACGAGGCTGATCTCTCCAGCCTCCCTCGCGAGGCTGGTCCTACCAGCGATCCTCGCGAGGTCGGTCACGCCACCCTTGACGAGGGCCACGGTCTTCCCATCGTCCGCCACCTCTTCCTCCTCCTCGGCCATAGCCCCTATCGTTGCGCTCGGGACATCGGCGGACACGCCCATCTCTCACGGCCCTAAGCTCTTGACATTCGTTGGTGTTGTGGGTGTGGAGGTCGTGGTACACGCAGTACCGGCTGCCCTTGGATGACTCAGGCTGATCCCTGCCTTGCTTGGTGTCTGGCTCTGCTGCAAGCACGGCAGCCCCCTTGCGCTTCACGTCCTTGGCCTTGGGCTTGTTCTCTTCTGGGTCGGCAGCCAGGAGTTCGAGGAGGGAAAGACGCCCTTCCTCAGCCCTGGCGCACTTGGTTGCCAAGTTGAACAGCTCCAGGGATGTGCACAGGTCTTCATGGATTGCTAGCTCCTCCTTCATCTTGATGTCGCGTACGCCATCGGAGAAGGCCGAGATGATGGCTTCTTCAGTCACCTTGGGGATTTTGAGGCGAGCGTTGTTGAAGCGCTGGATGTATTTCTGCAGGGTTTCCCCATGCTGCTGCTTGATGCGGCGCAGATCGCTCACGGCCGGGGGCCGGTCGCGAGTGCCCTGGAAGTTGGCGATGAAGCGAGTGCGCATCTCGTCCCAGGAGGAGATTGTGCGGGAGCCAGGTTCAGGAGCCAGGTGCGGGCCCCATCCTTGAGCGCCATGGGAAACCAGTTCGCCATGACCCTTTCGTCTCCGTTGGCGGCTTCGATGCATATGTCGGCGTTCTGGGAACGGGGGTCCCCAGACTTGCCTGCCTGCGGCCTGCGGCATGGCTCAAAGGGGGGCCCAACACGGCCCATCTTCACCAACACAAACTCAAGACCCTCGCGAGGGGCCAAGCCTCGCGGGGTGGACGACGCGAAGCTTCCTCGGGCACGGCCTCGTCAAGCTGGCTCACGAGGAGGCGGAGAGATCAAGGCGGGGTACCTCGCGAGGTGCCCGTGACGCAAGCCGTGACGACTTAGGGCGCCAGGCGGGTGCCAGCCCGCGCAGCGTCCTCCTTTCCTCTTTGGTGCAAAGGGGGCAAGCGCAGCCGCGGAGTACCGAGGCATCAGGCAAAGGTTGCCATTCCGGTGCAACGAGACCAAGACCAGGAGGACTACGAGACAGAGGTCACTGTGGAGCCCAAGACGGCGTCATCGCCAGAGCTTTGCGCAGGCGAAGACTGCTTTTGTCAGGATGGCTGATACTTGCTGTCCCCTTTCAAATTAGCCCGCCATTGTTGGCTCCCTTCCCGCTTGATATTTGGGAAGAGGACCAGGGCCTCTATAAATGGGACCAGCCACCCACAGAGCAGGGGGGATAGGAAGAAAGAGGCTCGTTAGAGAGGTTAGAAGCAGAGAGAGAGAAAGAGAAAGGTGGCTGAACTCCTTCCAGCAGTTCATCGCCCCAGCCAAGAACAGACCCTCGCGAGGCTGTTCTTCCTTGTATTGTTCGTCATCATCAGCCCAAGAGGCAATCCACCACACCACACACTGGAGTAGGGTATTACACCACAACGGTGGCCCGAACCAGTATAAACCCTGTGTCCCTTGTGTTGTTCTTTTCATAGCTTTGATCCTAGCGTGGCGGAGGGGTGCAAGTAGGTAGGAGGCGAAATCTCCGCGTGCACCCCAGTGTTCGAACCTCAAGGGTCTGCCGGAACCCGAAATCCGACATTTGGCGCGCCAGGTAGGGGTACGCCGGAATTCGTCTTCCACCGCTCCATGCCCCGTCGCGTCGTCATCACCATGCCCGGCGACCAAGAGGGCAACCCAGACCCATGGGCAGCGTGGCCCGCCCGCGCAGAGCCGCTCACCTCGGGCGACCCCGTGCCCCAGGTAGCTCGCGGTCTGCAGGGCGCTGCGGGCCGCGGGCGACGCGGACAGGCTTCGACAGCTCTCACACCGTGGCAGGCGCGGTCGGCAGCAAGGCCCTCCAATCACGCCGCGACCACATCACCGTACACCCGCCGGGAGCAGGCGAACTCGAGGGCCGCGCTCACGGTGGCCCAAGAGTTGCTGCAGTGCAGACTGCTGGAGGGCGGCCACGACGTGCTGCTGGAGCGAGTGGCAGAGCTCCTGGGCTTCGCCGCCTCGGGGGCTCACCCCTTCTCCACCCAACTCCCATCTCAAGCCCAGGGCGACCCACGCGGGGGCTCCGCGCGTGCCTGTGGGCCCCAAAGCTACTCCGCCGCCAGCGAAGCTGTCAGCGCCGGACCGGCGGCGGCGCTGCCCCCGCCCCCGGTCCGCGAGGAAGAAGGACTCAACGCGACCCGCGGCCCCAGTGGGCGGCCTCGCTGCCACCCCACGGTAGGCACGTCAGGCAGGACCGCGTGGCATGCGGGGCATTACGGCGTGGCATTCGGGATGACGGCGCCGGAGGAATACGTGCCCCTCATGATGGACCAAGGACACCCTCACGAGAACGGACAAGGCTCGCTCCTCAGCCCAAGCTGGGGGGACGAGGTACTAGAAGCTGAGCCTTTCCAAGAGCCCGGGACGGTCCCACTGGCCACGCTGGAGGCAACGATTATCGGGTACCGCTAATTCTTCAGGGGCAGGTATGCGCTAACCATGGATCGCAGGAGGTGCAGGTTGCCTCAGCGAGCAGCTGCCCCGCTCCTACAATCCCCTACCCCTTGGGAGGAGGGCGCAGGGGGCTGCAGGAGAGGGGCAGGGATCCGACATCACCACCGCGGCGTTTGGAGCAAGGCGTTCTCAGGAGGTAGGCCCTCCACTGGGGAGGTGCCCCAGGGCCTGCCCCCGGCGGAGGACCCGTGGTCGTCAGGGGAACCGCTGGCGACCGCTCTACCCATCGGGCGGCGTCTTGGTTTCCGGTCGTTGCAGATGGCACTAGAGTGTGGCGCAGGGCGGGGCCCTCATCTGGCGATATGAAGCAAGGCCAGTACCTGTGAAGAAGGCCCAGTGCCTGTGAAGCTCGCCGCCCCGTGACACTCTCACGTATTAATGAGTGGGGCTGTACACGCCCCGGAGTCTCAGGGGTGCCGGCCTCAGGCCCTGGGGCTCCCTCCCATGCCCAGTGGCAGCACTTAGCTCCGCGCTGGTGAGAAGACGTCCAAGACTAGACTAGGTGCCGGACACGCCCTTTTGTTTGCTTTCGTTGCTCTTCCCTTTGGTTGTCGCTTTCCCCTGCTGGATTCAAGTTGGATTCGAATTTGAGATTTGCGTGTGTTCGGGGAAGGGGTGCTTAGTCTCGTTCGAGCAATTTCTCGTGTTTTGGTTACCACTTCGCCTCAGCTGCCTCCCCTCGTGAGCCCCTCGCGAGTCGGGTCAGGCCTAGCTTTCGCGCAGCCCAGACTGCCGCCGCAGCATCCTCTCAGGAGGTCGTCTTACTGCGGGTCCAATGGATTCAATCAGGAAACACTCAGGGCACTAAAGCCTCCTACGGGCTTCCCCAGGGCCAGCGTGGGACAAAGGTAAATTAGCCGACCAGCGCGTCACTTAATCCAACCACTTGGCGCGGGCGCATGGGCAATGTAGCTCCTACTGATACGATAAACACAAGTTTTACATGAGGGGCTCCCCCGCCAAAATGCTCTCACAGCTATCAGGCCAAAACCTGAGTTCTATTCATGCAGGGTAAGCAGGAACGATGCACAATCAGTCGGATGAATCTCCCAATGCGTCCTCGGGAGCACCACCGGGGCCGTTGCTGGTGTCGCTGAACTCGCCATCGCTGCCCGCGTTGCCACCAGCGACGTCAGGGCCGCCCATCACGCCGCCCCCGTCGGCCGCCACGATTTCGTCGTTGTTGTCCGAGGTGAAGGCCCTGATAAGAGCCTCCACATTGTCTTCCACCTAGTGTGCCAGCTCGCCTCGGATGGCCTGAGGGACTGGGGCGATGGCGGCGTCGAAATCTAAGTGGGGATCCATGCTCCGGAGTTGGCTGAAGACACGAGAAAAGGCGCGCCTGAGCAGGGCGCGGCTCCTCTCCTCCACCAACCTGTCAGCCTTGATCGACCGCGCCTCCAGCTGCGTCACCACGTCAGTGAAGAATTGAAGATTGCCCGCATAGTTGACCGCGTGCGGCTCGCCGACGGTCTCCTCGCAGATGTTGCCCAAGGCCGCGTTGGCCCTCTCCCGGAGCGTGGAGAGCATGGGGCCGTGCTCATGCTCCAGGAGCCGCCGCTGACGTATCTCGTCCGTGTTCTGGCACGCGACGGCCTCAGCCTCCTCCACCCGCTGGCGAAGAAGGAGCACCTCAGCCTGGGAGGTGGTTAGCTCACCTTGCGCCACCTCAAGGGCGGCCCGGGAAGCATCGGCCCGCCGCGTCACCTCCTCCAGCTTGGCCCTCAGGGCAGCAGTCCTGCCTTCGGCTTCGGCCCGGATCAACCCCAGCTTCTCCTCGAACTCGTGCTCGAGGTTCAAATGCGTCATCGCCACCCGACGTCTGACCTCCTCTAGGACACGGGCTTCCTGTGCAGCGACATCGTCCTCCGCCTGCGTCACCAAGCGCTCCCTCGTCTCCAGACGCTCGTACTCGCGGGTACGTTCGGCGGCTTCCAGCGTCAGTGCCTCCTCACGCTTCTGGAGCTCCGCCGAGTCACCTGAGGCCACCTTCATCGACGCGAGGGCTGCCTCGCACAGCTCCACCTGCTCCTCCAGCGAGTGGCACCAGGCCACGAGCTCCCGAGCCTGCTCCTCCGCAGCCGTTCGCCGCCGGTCAGCTTCCCGAGCTTCCTCGGCAGCCCGAGACCGGGCCTCCCGAGAGGCCACCAACGACACCTTGGCCTCTGCTTCATCAAGGTCGCGCTGACGACGCGCAAGGGCGATGGCGCCCTCCAGCTCACGCCTCTCTACAGCCAGGCGCAGGCCCTCGGCCTCAAGGCGTGCATCTTCATCGGCAAGCTCCTCACCAACAGGCTCACTGGGTCAGTCGCCCTTCGAAGGAATCCTTGGCGGAGAGCGCGACGCTCCCGAGCATGCTCAAGCACGTCTTCCACACCATCATCTACCCCAAGCAAGCGCCGGGGGCTGCAAGTCAGCACTCCCCCTCCGGGCTGGGGGCTGGCACCCTCGCGACGGCCGGGCACGCCGCGTCAGAAGCCCGGCCTGGGGCCAGCCCGACCTCAGGAGAAGAGCGCAGGAAGCGCCTCAGCCAATCGCAGTCCACGACCAGGCAAGAAGCCCATGGCAGGTTGGCTATGCCACGAGAAGGCTCGCGAAGGAGGACCGCGAGGTGCGCGGGGCCACGATACGCCTCGGGATGGTTCGCCTCTTCGATCGCCCTCACCACAAGGGCTCCGCTGCTCGGGGCGCTCGAGGAAGATGGAGGGGGCGAAGCCAAAGGGGACGGCTCCTTAGCCGTCTCAGCAAGCTCGGCTGGAAGGGGCCTGCGGAGCAAGGGTCAGTAAGAGCAACAGAAGGATCAGGAGCAGGGAAAGAAGAGGGCTTACTCATCAGTGGCGAAGTACTTTCTGCGCTTCAGCAGGCGACAAGGGTAACTGTCGCCCAGGGCCTCCCTTCTCTTCCGGAGGGCCCCAAAGTCCACGCGGAAGCGGCCTAAGAGTCGAGCGCAGGGATTGACCTGCGACGAAGATGGAGCGTCAAGACGATCAGCGTCAGGGGCGCCTGCCTGATGTGCGCCGCCAATCGCCTCCCCAAGAGAAGCAGCTGGAGCCTCAGGGGCCCCAGTCGCAGGCGCAGAGGGCAGCTGTTTGTCACCCTCAGCCTCAGCGGTACGGGCCCCGATAACTGGTTCCTCATGAGCCTCGCCCGGTGCCGTCACCACGCCGGGAGCCCCCTCGGCCTCTGGCGCCTCGTGCCTCCCTGCTCCGCCACTTGAGGAAGAGTCGCCTCGGCTGATTGGAAGGGCAGTCACCACCACTGGATTCTCGCGAGGTCCCTGGAGGCCGGCAGGGCGCAGCCCCCACTCATCAAAGACGGGCATCTGCTTCATGAAGTCGACCCTGCTCTGGCAGAGGTACAGCAAGGCCCCTCCCTGCCGGACGCTGCCGGGGTTGGGATCCCCGGCCAAGGTCAAGAGCGCCGTGTTCAGCACCTCAGGAGCCAGGTCCTCTTCCTGGAGCCTCATACTATCCTCGCGCCCACGGAAGGCCCACATTCGGCGAGAGTGGCGTTGAAGGGGAGCAACACGGCATAGCAGAAACTCCTTCACAACCTTGGGCGCTATCACGCCAAGCGACCTCAAGAGCGCGAAGCGGCGCCAAACGAAGACGAGTCGGGGGCTCTCGAGCGTCTCCTGGCCCCAGCCCGAATTGGGGACGGCAGGCAAGGTCGGCTCCGATAGCAGGGGGTTGGGCACCCCTACGTCCACATATAGCCACCGCTCGCGGAACCCAACCATGGGCAGGGGGCTTGAAGTCAGTCCCAGAGGCCGCGGCCTTAGACGCGGCAACAAAGCTCATGCACGCCCAGCATTGGGTAGGGTCGACAAGATGCAGCGAGAAGAAGTGGCGCAGCAAGGCGACCGAAGGAGGGATGCCCACCATGGCTTCGCAAACAAAGGCGAAGACCGAAAGGAGGGTGATGGACTCAGGACTTAGATGCATCATGTGGATCTGATAGTGGGAGAGCACGGCATTGAAGAAATCAGAAAAGGGGGGAACCAGACCTGCCCACAGGGTGTCGGCAAAATATGGGACCTCGGTAACTATCCTGTCGATGGAGAAATGGGATGCGGGCCAGGCCGTCGTTCTCCCACATTCATTGAAGATGGTGGCCAGAGCCAAGCTGACCTTACCCAAGCCCTCGGCGGGGGCCGCCAACGGCGGCGGGCGAGGCGGAGACACGGGGTTCTTCCCTCTTCCCTTCTTCATCGGGGCCATGGCGATAGGAAAGGGGGGGAAGGATTCGAGATTGAATTGAAAACAGAAACCAGGGTTCGAGCGGAGGAATGACAGGAAGCGCTCGAGCGATAAAAGGGGAACGGCTGTGTACGACTACGGGTCCGCCTAGCAAGGCGCAAGATAAGGAGGGCGTGGGGAAACAGTGCCGCCCACGTCCAATCAACTGTCGTGCGGCGCCTAAGGCTGTTAGGGCCCGCGGCGCTTCGCTCTTGCCCTTCCGCCTCCCTGCACGGCCAAGTCCGGGTGCGCCTTGGGCCCGGGGGCTACTGTCGGCGTTCTGGGAACGGGGGTCCCCAGACTTGCCTGCCTGCGGCCTGCGGCATGGCTCAAAGGGGGGCCCAACATGGCCCATCTTCACCAACACAAACTCAAGACCCTCACGAGGGGCCAAGCCTCGCGGGGCGGACGACGCGAAGCTTCCTCAGGCACGGCCTCGTCAAGCTGGCTCGCGAGGAGGAGGAGAGATCAAGGCGGGGTACCTCGCGAGGTGCCCGTGACGCAAGCCGTGACGACTCAGGGCGCCAGGCGGGTGCCAGCCCGCGCAGCGTCCTCCTTTCCTCTTTGGTGCAAAGGGGGAAAGCGCAGCTGCGGAGTACCGAGGCATCAGGCAAAGCTTGCCATTCCGGTGCAACGAGACCAAGACCAGGAGGACTACGAGATGGAGGTCACCGTGGAGCCCAAGACGGCGTCATCGCCAGAGCTTTGCGCAGGCGAAGACTGCTTTTGTCAGGATGGCTGATACTTGTTGTCCCCTTTCAAATTAGCCCGCCATTGTTGGCTCCCTTCTCGCTCGATATTTGGGAAGAGGACCAGGGCCTCTATAAATGGGACCAGCCACCCACAGAGCAGGGGGGCGATAGGAAGAAAGAGGCTCGTTAGAGAGGTTAGAAGGAGAGAGAGAGAGAAAGGTGGCTGAACTCCTTCCAGCATTTCATCGCCCCAGCCAAGAACAGACCCTCGCGAGGCTGTTCTTCCTTGTATTGTTCGTCATCATCAGCCCAAGAGGCAATCCACCACACCACACACTGGAGTAGGGTATTACACCACAACGGTGGCCCGAACCAGTATAAACCCTGTGTCCCTTGTGTTGTTCTTTTCATAGCTTTGATCCTAGCGTGGCGGAGGGCTGCAGGTAGGTAGGAGGCGAAATCTCCGCGCGGACCCCAGTGTTCGAACCTCAAGGGTCTGCCGGAACCCGAGATCCGACAGCATAGCTCGTAGAGTTGTAGGAACTCCGCGGGGTCCGCCGTGCCATCGTAGCGAGGGGGCAGGTCGGGCTTGAACTTGCCTGGCCATGCGACGCCGCGTAGCTCGGGGGTGAGGGCACAACAGCCTGCTGTGGCCACCGGTGCCTTTTGCTGGTACTGGGCTTGCTCCTGGGGATTACCACGCACCGCTGCTTGGAGCAGTGCGGGGTCTTGGCGTGGAGGTGCGGGGACGCGATCTTGGCACGCCAGCGCTGGGAGCGCGCGAGCACCTTCTTGGGGACGAGAGATCTCTTGGCAGCTCCTTTCTTGCTGCGCAGGCGCCGGACGCGGAGGGTCTCGCCCTGGGGCTCCACGCCTTGGATCCAGGGCGCCTTCTTGGGGAGGAGGCGGTGGAGGCACCTCCTGATCCTCGCCTCCTGCGCGGAATGGAGGGCGAGGCAGCGAGAAGGACGTCAAGGGGGAGCCCCCTGCGGCGCTGACGAGCTCGGTGATGCGGGCGAGCCAGTCTTTGTAGTTGTCATCGACGGGGCGGTAGTGCAAGAGTTCTCTTGCCAGGAGCAGCGCGGCGTGCACGTCCGTGGGGGCGCGACGAGTGTGGGACGACGAAGCGGCTGGAGCCAGCGACGGTGTGGCGGTGCAGCCTTCCCTCCATACCAAAGGATGCTGGGACGAGGCTTGCTGCTCGTTCCCCGCCGGGCCAGTGGCGGCGTTGGCGGCAGGCGACGGGGAACGCCGAGGGCGTCCGCTGATGGGCGCCGTCTGGGCGACGCGGGTGGCGAGAGCAGCCCAGCGCTTGGCGCGAGCCCAACGAGCGTCAGCCATGGACACGACGGAAGATCACACGCGAACCGCGGAAGAAAGATTCCAGCGCACCCCTACCTGGCGCGCCAAATGTAGGATTTTGGGTTCCGGCAGACCCTTGAGGTTCGAACACTGGGGTGCGCACGGAGATCTCTCCCCTACCGATCTACGTCCAATCTCCTCGCATGATCTAAGCTGGAAACAACGAACAACACAAGGGACATGAGGTTTATACTGGTTCGGGCCACCGTTGTGGTGTAATACCCTACTCCAGTGTGTGGTGTGGTGGATTGCCTCAAGGGCTGATGATGAACAGTACCAGGGAAGAATGGCCTCGCGAGAGGTGTTCTTGAGCTGGTGTGATGAACTGCTTGGGTGAGTTCAGTCGCCTCTCTCTCTCTATGTCCCTCCTGGGTCCTTCTTCCGAGTGTGGTGGCTAGCTCTATTTATAGGGGCCCTCGGCCTCTTCCAAAATAATGAGCAGGAAGGGCGCCAACAATTGGCCATTTTGAAGGGGAACATCTAGTACAAGTTATCCTGACCAAAGGTGGTCTTCGGCTGCCAAAACCACTGGTGATGACGCCGTCTTGGGCTCCACGGTGACCTCCATCCTGCCGCTCTGCTGGTCTTGGTCTTGTTGCACCGGAATGGTAACCTTTGTCCGATGCCTTGGCATGTGCTTGCCCCCTTTGCACCAAAGGGGAAACAAGGACACTGCGCAGGCCGGCGCCTGCCTGGCGCCCGCCTGGCCTCGATCGTCATGGCTTGCGTCACGGGCTCCTCGCGAGGTATCCCCGCCTTGATCTCTCCGCCTCCTCGCGAGCCTGCCTGATGAGGCTACCTCAGAGGAAGCTTCCTATCGTCCGCCCCGTGAGGTTTGGCCCCTCGCGAGGGTCTTGAGCTTGAGCTGATGAAGATGGGCCGCGCTGGGCCCCCACTTGAGCCACGCCGCAGGCCGCAGGCAGGCAAGTCTGGGGACCCCCGTTCCCAGAACGCCGACAATCGGTCCCACCGAGATTGCAATGTAAACTCTCTGTTTCCCTTTTGTAGCATTTCGGTCACACCGAAATGAGCGAATCAGTCCCACCGAGTTTACCTGACCAACTCTCTGGTTAGCTTATTACCAAAATCGGTCCCACCGAGTTTGTGTAATCGGTCTCACCGAGATTATGTTACGCCCTAACCCTAACCAAATCGGTCCTACCGAGTTGCATGTCGATCCCACCGAAAACCCTAAAGGTCACTAGCTTTGCTAAATCGGTCCGACCGAGTTTAACTATTCGGTCCCACCGAGATTGGCAAGTTGTGTGTAACGGTTAGATTTTGTGTGGAGGCTATATATACCCCTCCACCACCTCTTCATTCGTGGAGAGAGCCATCAGAACGAACCTACACTTCCAACTTATTTTTTCTGAGAGAGAACCACCTACACTTGTGTTGAGACCAAGATATTCCATTCCTACCATATGAATCTTGATCTCTAGCCTTCCCAAGTTGCTCTCCACTCAAATATTCTTTCCACCAAATCCAAATCCTGTGAGAGAGAATTGAGTGTTGGGGAGACTATCATTTGAAGCACAAGAGCAAGGAGTTCATCATCAACACACCATTTGTTACTTCTTGGAGAGTGGTGTCTCCTAGATTGGCTAGGTGTCACTTGGGAGCCTCCGACAAGATTGTGGAGTTGAACCAAGGAGTTTGTAAGGGCAAGGAGATCGCCTACTTTGTGAAGATCTACCGGTACTGAGGCAAGTCCTTCGTGGGCGATGGCCATGGTGGGATAGACAAGGTTGCTTCTTCATGGACCCTTCGTGGGTGGAGCCCTCCGTGGACCCGCGCAACCGTTACCCTTCGTGGGTTGAAGTCTCCATCAACGTGGATGTACGATAGCACCACCTATCGGAACCACAACAAAAACATCCGTGTCTCCAATTGCGTTTGAATCCTCCAAACCCTTCCCTTTACATTCTTGCAAGTTGCATGCTTTACTTGAATTGTGTTAAGATTGGTTGACTTGTCCAAAGTTGCTAAAATCTGCCAAGAACTAAAATTGGGAAAAGGCTAGATTTTTATTTGGTCAAGTAGTCTAATCACCCCCCCCCCTCTAGACATACTTTCAATCCTACAAGTGGTATCAGAGCTTTGGTCTCCATTTGCTTTGATTTCCATTGCTTTTGGTGATCATAGCCTTGGTTTCACAACCTAGGACAGTATGGCGTCTAGCGAAGGAAATTACCACCGTAGAGGTCCTTACTTTGATGGCACTAAGTTTGCTAGTTGGAAGCATAAGATGAAAATGCATGTTCTTGGACATAACCCTGCCGTTTGGGCTATTGTGTGTATTGGATTGCAAGGTGAATTCTTTGATGGGAGAGAACCGAACCATGAAGCTACCGCGGAAGAGTTGAAGATGCTACAATACAATGCTCAAGCTTGTGATATCCTCTTCAATGGATTGTGCCCCGAAGAATTCAACAAACTCAGCCGTCTTGAGAATGCAAAGGAAATTTGGGATACTTTGATTGATATGCACGAAGGTACCGACTCCATCAAGGAATCCAAGTTGGATGTGCTTCCAAGTCAACTTGACAAGTTCAAAATGAAGGATGGTGAAGGTGTCGCTGAAATGTACTCTAGGCTTGCTCTTATCACAAATGAGATTGCTGGCTTAGGAAGTGAAGAGATGACCAACAAATTCATCATCAAGAAGATCCTAAGAGCCTTGGATGGAAAATATGATACCGTATGCTCATTGATCCAAATGATGCCAAAATACAAAGATCTCAAGCCAACGGAAGTCATTGGAAGAATTGTTGCTCATGAGATGTCACTCAAGGATAAGGAGGAGCTCCATAACAAGTCAAGTGGTGCTTACAAAGCCTCATGTGAAGCTCCCACATCATCAAGTGAGAAACAAACCTTCAATGAAGAATTGAGCCTAATGGTGAAGAACTTCAACAAGTTCTACAAGAGGAGAAGCAAAGAGAGAAGTTCCAAGTCAAGGTCCTACAATGACAAAAGATCTTCTAGTCGAGAGCGAAACTGCTACAATTGTGGAAGACCCGGACACTACTCAAATCAGTGTACGGCCCCCTACAAGAGAAGAGAAGATTCTCCCAAAAGAAGAAGTATAAGAGAAGAATCACCATCGAGGGAGAGAAGGAGTAGGGATGATCGTTATGAACGAAGACCCTCTTGGAGAAGCAAGGATTCGGAAAGGAAGGACAAGTCATCAAGGAGCTACACAAAACAAAGACATCAAGCTCATGTTGGTGAATGGGTATCCGACTCCGACTCCGACAATCACTCCGAGAGAAGCTATCACTCCGACTCCGAATATACACAAGATGAAGGCGTTGTCGGTCTAGCACTTGTGTCAACCAACTCCTACGACATATTTGATTCACCAAATGAAGGAATTGGAAGATGCTTCATGGCCAAAGGTCCAAAGGTATCACAACCCGAGTATGTTGATTTCAATAGTGATGAAGATGACTTGTTAGGTGATGATGATTTACTTGTTGACAACTCTAGTGATGAATACTATGATGAAACGTCAATTAATCATGCTAATCAAGATGAAATGAATGACAATGATAAGGAGAAGATTGAGTCTCTAACTAAATAACTAAACACTCTTAAGTTAGCTCATGAAACTATCTTAGGAGATCATCGAGAACTTTTAAGGGCTCATGAGAAATTACGTTTGAGAAGCTCAATCTTGAGCAAGAGCATGAGTTCTTAAAGGCAATCAATGATGATCTTCGCAAGAAAAGTTCTTCTTACATTCCCAAGCGTTTACTCTTATCCACTTACATGCCTCAAGTCAAGTCTAGTAACAAGAACAAGAAGGATTCTTCCTCTAGTAGTAACAATAATCATGCTAAATCCAATACTGTTGCTTCTAGTAGTTCTCTTGATTCCACTAATGATTCTCTTAGCCAAGTTACACTTGAGCAAGAAAATAGCTTATTGAAGGGAATCAAAGAGACAAGTGTTTACAAGAGCCTTTCCAGGAGTAAGCAATTCAAGGAAATTATACGCAAGCAAGGAAGGCACGGGAAGAATCAAGGTATTGGTTTTGAACGAAAGTTCAATGCCAATGGAGTTGAGTGGGAAGAAGATCAATACCCCAAGACGAAGTTTGTTCCTCAACAAGAGAAGTATGATCCTACTTCTTTCAAAGGGACACAAGCTCAAGATGATCTTCCACCACAAGACCACAAGGAAAAAGGCAAGGACAAGCTTCAAGAGGAAATTGATGCATTTGAAGAAGCTCCTAAGGCCTTGGTCAAGTGGGTTCCCAAGACTAGATCAAGTTCCACTTCAACAAGTACAAGTACAACTCCGAGGATTCCCATCAAGATGGTGTGGATCCCAAAGAAGAAGAACTAGAGAGTTCTTGAGGGTGACTCCGCCAACATACTTCGCTCTTATCATTTTGGCAAGAACAAGTGCAATCAACTTCCACATCTTGCACTAGTTCAAGGAGTCACAAACCCTCTTGTTGGTAAGACAAGGGACAAGGTAACCTAATGCTCTCATAGACATCATCTTGTCTGTGCATCACTCTATGTCTATGGATATCCTTGTTTTTTCCTTGTGGGACTAACCTGTGTAGGTATTGAAAGTGCAACTCACTCCAAAGGATAGCTCCAAATGATCTACATTAACTCAGAGCATCCACATCTTCAACACCTACATGAACTCATCATCGACAAAACCCAAGGTTAGTTCATCCCTCTTAGGGGGGATCTCACATCTAGGGGGAGCTTTACTCTAAGAATTGAGCGAAAGCAACTCTAATGGTGTGAACAAAACAACGCTTTATGTAAAAGTGGTAACCCCACTTGTGCTTAAACGATGAGTATGACCTATGATCAAATGTTCTCATTTGACTCCTAAGTCAATATACTCATATATAGATGACCTAGTCATCGCCAATTGCTTGATAGATGCTAGAATTGTTTGTGCATGCTTTGCCACATATTTCATTTGTCATTTTATTGTGTGAGCATGTTGGTTGCATAATTTACTCATTCGAGGACATCCACTTGTTGTTTTGACTGCTTGGTTTCTTTTTCTCTTGCCAAGTGGATGGACAAGAATGCCTAAGAACCTTCTCTAGCTATCTATGCTCTTCTCATCTCAAACTCTATTCATGCTGCATCACAAAGTTTGATCAAGTCAGATTCGAACCACTCTGTGTGAGGAGCACTCGGAGTCCCCGATTTGTCATAGACTTAAACTTCCAAAACTTCTTTGTGCGTTTCGGTCTGACCGATTCATCCATTTCGGTCATACCGAGATCACTAAGTCGATCTAGGTTTTTAATCTCGGTGCAACCGATTTCAACTTTTCGGTCACACCGAGTTGCAGTAACTACTTGTAGTTATGCATCTCGGTGCCACCGAGTTGTTCCACTCGGTCACACCGACAGGGTCAGGCTATATATACCCACGGGCCAAAATTTGGAAAACTTTCCGAACCTCTTAGCCCGTGCTCTGCCTCCCTGGGTCTCCGGATCGTCCTCCTCGTCGCCAGCCGCCTCCAGTCGCTGGTCTCCGCTGTCGTTGATACGTCTCCAACGTATCTATAATTTTTGATTGCTCCATGCTATATTATCTACTGTTTTGGACATTATTGGGCTTTATTATCCACTTTTATATTATTTTTGGGACTAACCTATTAACCGGAGGCCCATCCCAGAATTGCTATTTTTTGCCTGTTTTAGGGTTTCGAAGAAAAGGAATATCAAACGGAGTCCAAACGGAATGAAACCTTCGGGAACGTGATTTTATCAACGAATAAGACCCGGGAGACTTGGACCCTACGTCAAGGCACAAGAGAGGAGGCCACGAGGTAGGGGGCGCGCCTGCCTACCCCAGGCGCGCCCTCCACCCTCGTGGGCCCCCTGTTGCTCCACCGACGTACTCCTTCCTCCTATATATATCCATGTACCCCCAAACGATCAAATACGGAGCCAAAACCCTAATTCCACCGCCGTAACTTTCTGTATCCACGAGATCCCATCTTGGGGCCTGTTCCGGAGCTCCGCCGGAGGGGGCATCGATCACGGAGGGCTTCTACATCAACACCATAGCCCCTCCGATGAAGTGTGAGTAGTTTACCTCAAACCTACGGGTCCATAGTTAGTAGCTAGATGGCTTCTTCTCTCTTTTTGGATCTCAATACAATGTTCTCCCCCTCTCTTGTGGAGATCTATTCGATGTAATCTTCTTTTTGCGGTGTGTTTGTTGAGACCGATGAATTGTGGGTTTATGATCAAGTCTATCTATGAATAATATTTGAATATTCTCTGAATTCTTTTATGTATGATTGGTTATCTTTGCAAGTCTCTTCAAATTATCAGTTTGATTTGGACTACTAGATTGATCTTTCTTGCAATGGGAGAAGTGCTTAGCTTTGGGCTCAATCTTGCGGTGTCCTTTCCCAGTGACAGTAGGGGCAGCAAGGCACGTATTGTATTGTTGCCATCGAGGATAACAAGGTGGGTTTTTTATCATATTGCATGAATTTATCCCTCTACATCATGTCATCTTTCTTAAGGTGTTACACTGTTTTCATGAACTTAATACTCTAGATGCATGCTGGATAGCGGTCGATGAGTGGAGTAATAGTAGTAGATGCAGGCAGGAGTCGGTCTACTTGTCTCGGACGTGATTCCTATATACATGACCATACCTAGATATTCTCATAACTATGCTCAATTCTGTCAATTGCTCAACAGTAATTTATTCACCCACCGTAGAATACTTATGCTCTCGAGAGAAGCCACTAGTGAAACCTATGGCCCCCGGGTCTATCTTTATCCTATTGATCTCCTACTACTTAGTTATTTCCTTTGCTATTTACTTTGCCTTTATTTTACTTTGCATCTTTATCACAAAAATACCAAAAATATTATCTTTATCATATCTATCAGATCTCACTCTCGTAAGTGGCCCTATAGGGATTGACAACCCCTATTTGCGTTGGTTGCGAGGATTTATTTGTTTTGTGCAGGTACAAGGGACTCTCGCGTAGCCTCCTACTGGATGATACCTTGGTTCTCAAAAACTGAGGGAAATACTTACGCTACTTTGCTGCATCATCCCTTCCTCTTCGGGGAAAACCAATGCAATGCTCAAGAGGTAGCAACCGTCAACGAGATCGTCTCCGCCGTTGCCGCCGTAGCAAGTCCATCGCCGAACTAGGGTATGGACTTGATCTTTGTGTTGTTCTCACTCCGATTCCCTGGCACATTGTTTTGCCATGTATCTTGCCACGATTGAGATCACTCTATCCAATGAAAACACTCCGTAGTTTAGTTGTGGATTGAAAGTTTAGGGTTAGGTTTCCGCCGAAACCATCTCGGACCGACCGAGTTGTTGAAACCGGTTCCACCGATTTGGCTCAGGCCATTGCACATGTGATTCTCGGTCTGACCGAGAATTGCAAATCGGTGTGACCGAGTTCGAGTCTTTGTGAAACCCTAGCAGTCTTGGTGCCACCGGACTGTGACCCGGTTTGACCGAGTTCACTAGTTTAGGTTCCAACAGCTGCTTCGGTATCACTGATATTTCAAATCGGTAGATCCGAAATGCTTTCTGTGGAAAACTAAAACTAAGTTTTTGATTCATTCTTTTCCAAAAACCTCTGCACTTTGTGATGCTCATCCACTCTACCTCATCTATAGTCTATTCTCAGGGTCTCCTGTCAGTGTTTGCATCATGTCAGATCAGAGTGACAGTCAGAACAAGTCTAAGGAGCAAGTGAACTTGACTGAGGGCACTAGTCCCTCCAATAGCTCAGATGATGGAAGCAGGAGCACACCCAGCAACTTGCCTAAGGCAACCAGGACCAGAAAGAAGAAAACCTCAGATTCCGAGGATGAGGACTATGTGGCTGCTGAGGAAGAGGCCACCTCAAAGAGGAAAGTCCTGAAAAAGGAATATGGCACAGCTGCTGCCACTAAGCCAGGGATGAAGCAAAAGGTTCCTGCCAAGAGAGCTCCCATGTCAAAAGCCAGAACATCCACTCAAGAGACTTTGGGATCTGCACCCAAAGAGCAGGTTGTGGCAGAAAAGAAAAGGAAAGAGAGGGTCAAGAAGACCACTGCCAGAGTGCTTGGGAGATCTTCAATAATGGAAGACTCTGAAGAAGAGGAAGAGGAAGAGGGTGTAGCACCCAAAGCTCAAAAGCTTGTGGGAGATGCTATAAGGGCAGGGGCTGTTCCATCTAAGCCTAAGACTGCTCCTAAGACTGCTGCTCCAGCTCCAAAGACAAAACCAAAGAGGAGCACCAGGAACATCCCTACTGAGGAGAAGAACAAGGCCCCAATGCCTCAAGATGCTGGAGGAGAAGATGATTTTGTTGTGTTAAGGAAGTTGAAGCCAAAAATTCTAGATCACAATGATGCTCATCCAGTAGCTGAGAACATGAAGATAAGGAAGGATTCGGGATTGAGGCTATGGAGAGAGTCAGATCCATATGCCACTAGAAGAAGAACTGATGTGGACTACAGGTTCCATACCAAGGAACAACAGGACTTCTATGAGACAGTGTTGCTTGACAAGAAGCCAATAGTGTGTGACATTATCAGAGGCCATGCAATTAACTTGCTTCACATATTTGATGTGCCTCAAAAGTTCAAAGTCATGAGCCTAATTGTGGAAACCATAAAGAGGACAGCTGCAGATCAGAAGAGGAGTTGTGGGTATGCCCCACAGATCCAGGAGCTGATCAAGTCCAAGATGGGCACCAGTACATATCTGCTGGACAAGGAGGACTTGCCCATCTACCCAGACTTTGAGGACAACACTGTGGTGATGGATTAAAATGAACCATCTTCTGTGCACGCATAAGCCAGGAAGGAGAAGGCTAGGGCTGAAAAGGCTGCAAAGATGCCAACCATGGATGAGGCATCTCAGTATCTTCTGAAGAGCAAGCAAGATCAGCTTGGCTACTTGATTGCCTCCACTCTGAGGATTGAGAAGGGACTGGCCACCCTGACTCAAAACTAGGAGAGCTTGGAGAGTGTCGGTGTCAAAACTGGCAAATCTCGGGTAGGGGGTCCCGTACTGTGCGTCTAGGCCGGTTGGTAATAGGAGGAAAGGGACACGAAGTTTTACCGAGGTTCGGGCCCTCTCGATGGAGGTAAAACCCTACGTCATGCTTGATTAATATTGATGATATGGGTAGTACAAGATTAGATCTACCATGAGATCGGAGAGGCTAAACCCTAGAAGCTAGCCTATGGTATGATTGTAATTGTGTATGTTGTCCTACGGACTAAAACCCTCCGGTTTATATAGACACCGGAGAGGGTTAGGGTTACACAAAGTCGGTTACAATGGTAGGAGATCTACATATCGTATCGCCAAGCTTGCCTTCCATGCCAAGGAAAGTCCCTTCCAGACACGGGACGAAGTCTTCAATCTTGTGTCTTCATAGTCCAGGAGTCCGGCTGAAAGTATAGTCCGGCCATCCGGACACCCCCTAATCCAGGACTCCCTCAGTAGCCCCCGAACCAGGCTTCAATGACGATGAGTCCGGCGCGCAGATTGTCTTCGGCATTGCAAGGCGGGTTCTCCTCCAAATTCCGTGTACCTGCTGAATAAAGTCCGGGTTCTTGTAGATGTTGCGCTCCTTGGATTCTACGCCCAATAATGGCCGCTTCCCACGTGTCAAATGAATATGAAAAGTCTGAGTGTTTTTACATTCACACCCCTAGCCGCGTAAATGAGCTGACCTATTTAAGGGGACAAGGATTTAGATCCAAACCACATCTTCCCCCCTTCGCGAGTGTTCATCAGAGCGCATCTGACAAAGGTCCATTCCACCATGGCCAGCCGTCGCGACTCCTCCTCTCGCCCTTCCAGCCCTCAGCCTGGATATTGGGAGAGATGCTCCATCCCGCATAGCGAGCTAGTGACGCTCCAGACCAAGGGATTTCTCCCCCGGCCTATATGGTCCCGGTTCGAGCCGGCCTTGCCATCTATAATGGCGGAGAGCAAGCGGAGAGTGCCCCTAATCCCTCCCAAGGAGAGCGGGTGTGCCTCGTCCCTTATTTATAAGGGGGCTCGGATTTCCAATCCATCCATTTCTCCAGGGGCTCCTGGAGTTCTATGGCCTCCAGCTACACAATCTCACGCCTGCCTCCGTATTGCATATCGCGGGCTTCGTAGCCCTCTGTGAGCTATTTTTGGGTATCGAGGCTCATTTCGGGCTATGGAAAAGGTTATTCTGCCTGGTGCCCCGCTCTAAGGAGGGGTCAATGTATCAAGTGGGCGGAGCCGAAGTGTGGCGCATCGCCGGGACCGGATATCTATCCGGAACCCCAAAGAAGGCGTCCGAACACTGGCCCTCGGGGAAGACGTCCTGCGGCCGGATCCTGTCCGGATCGGCCTCCCTGAATTCGACAGTGCTCCCTTAAAGAAGCATCTAAGCTGGCGTCCACAGAGCCCTCAGAGGGAAAGTGACAGGGACATCATTTACCTGATGGGCCGAATAAGATTGTTAGCCCATTCCGGACTAACCATGATCGGGGTTATGGCTGAATGCATTATGCGGGGGGGTGCAATCGCTTCAGTATATGTTGGCGTTCTGGGAACGGGGGTCCCCAGACTTGCCTGCCTGCGGCCTGCGGCGTGGCTCAAAGGGGGGCCCAGCACAGCCCATCTTCATCAACACAGACCCAAGACCCTCGCGAGGGGCCAAGCCTCACAGGGCGGACGACACGGAGCTTCCTTAGGCACGGCCTCATCAGGCTGGCTCGCGAGGAGGCGGAGAGATCAAGGCAGGGTACCTCACGAGGTGCCCGTGACGCAAGCCATGACGACCAAAGGCGCCAGGCGGGCGCCAGCCCGTGCAGTGTCCTCCTTTCCTCTTTGGAGCAAAGGGAGCAAGCACAGCCGCGGAGTACCGAGGCATCAGGCAAAGGTTGCCATTTCAGTGCAACAAGACCAAGACCAGGAGGACTACAGGATGGAGGTCATCGTGGAGCCCAAGACGGCGTCACCACCAGAGCTTTGTGCAGGCGAAGACTACTTTTGTTAGGATAGCTAGTACTAGCTGTCCCCCTTCAAATTAGCCCGCCATTGTTGGCTCCCTTCCCGCTCGATATTTGGGAAGAGGACCAGGGCCTCTATAAATAGGACTAGCCACCATAATAGGAAGGGGGATCGAAATCCGAGAGAGAGAGAAGGGTGACTGAACTCCCCCTAGCAGTTCGTCCCCCCCAGCCAAGAACAGACCCTCGTGAGGCTGTTCTTCCTTGTATGGTCCATCATCATCAGCCCAAGAGGCAATCCACCACACCACACACTGGAGTAGGGTATTACACCACAATGGTGGCCCGAACCAGTATAAACCCTGTGTCTCTTGTGTCGTTCTTCCCATAGCTTAGATCTTAGCGAGGTGGAGGGGTGCAGGTAGGTAGGAGGCGAAATCTCCGCGCGCACCCCAGTGTTTGAACCTCAAGGGTCTGCCGGAACCTGAAATCCGACATTTGGCGTGCCAGGTAGGGGTGCACCGGAGTTTTCCCTTCCGCCACCACCATGACCTGCCTCGCGATGAGTAGCGCGTCGCCCGCTCCGGCCGCCGGCGCCAGCACGGGGGCCAGGGGGCTCCGAGCCCTGGCCACAGCCCAGCAACG
This sequence comes from Triticum urartu, assembly GCF_003073215.2. Taxonomy (NCBI): domain Eukaryota; kingdom Viridiplantae; phylum Streptophyta; class Magnoliopsida; order Poales; family Poaceae; genus Triticum; species Triticum urartu. The sequence goes on from NC_053022.1 coordinate 139,811,530, forward strand.
GGTACGGTGGCCAGACCAGTTCAAGCCAATGACGCCGCCGTGCTATGGCGGTGCGACTGATCCGCTGGCCTTCTTGCTGGCTTACGAGGAGGCCAACCTCGAAGCTGGAGGTGACGATAGGTGTAACACCCCGGATATTACTTTCCCAATTTGTACTCCAACTCTTGCCGTTTCCGGCGTTAAGTTATTTTATTTTCTCGGGTTCGGGTTTTTGTCTCCGTGTGTTGTTGTCGTTGTCATGCATCTCATATCATGTCATCATGTGCATTGCATTTGCATATGTGTTCGTCTCATGCATTCGAGCATTTTCCCTGTTGTCCGTTTTGCATTCCGGCGCTTCGTTCTCCTCCGGTGGTCTTTTCTAGCTTTCTTTCGTGTGTGGGGATTAAACATTTCCGGAATGGACCGAGACTTGCCAAGCGGCCTTGGTTTACTACCGGTAGACCGTCTGTCAAGTTTCGTACCATTTGGACTTCGTTTGATACTCCAACGGTTAACCGAGGGACCGAAAAGGCCTCGTGTGTGTTGCATCCCAACACCCCTCCAATTTGGCCCAAAACCCACCTAACCCTGCTCGATCATCTAGAGCGTTCTATCACGATCTCGTGGCCGAAAACCGCACCTCATTTGGACTCTCCTAGCTCCTCCTATGCCTATTTAAAGAACCCCCGAAAACCTCCTTCTCCTTCCTCCCGAAAACCCTAGATCCACCCCTCGCGCCGCGCCAGACATTGTCCGTCCGGACCAAACGCGTCCGCGGCGCCACCGCTGCCCAATCGCGCGCCGCCACGTGGCCCCTACGCCGCCGCCCACCGCTCCGGCCCGGGAGGCCCGTAGCCGGCCCCCGCGAGCCCATCGCCTCGCCGCCCGAGCGCCCGAGGAGCCACGCCTGCTCCTCTGCCGCGCCGCCCCGCTCCGGTGGCCGGAGTTCACTGCGCCGCCCTGCACAGCTCGCCGCGCCGCCCGAGGTCCTCGCCGGCCGCCACCGCCATCTCCGCCGCCAGATCCGGCCGGGAGTGGCCGGATCTTCCTCTCCCTCGCCTCCCGCCGCTCCGTCGAGCTCACCGGAGCTAGAGTGTTCGCTGGAGTTTGCCTCAGTTCGCGTGCCACCGAAACCCTAGATCCGGAGGTGTTTTTTTCCTTCTAAGTGCTCGAAATCCTAGATCCATGTGCTCCTGTTCATAGCCTCGTAACTTTGCATCCGTAGCTCCGTTTTTGGCATATAGCATATCAAAATGTTCATCTCAAAGAGTACATCATTTCATTCCATTGCATCATTTGCGTTTGAGTTCGTATTGATGCCCGAAATGCTGTTAGAAGAGGGCTACTTGAGTTAATTGTCAGATCTGCTACTCCATTTGCATATTTGTCATTTTTGCCATCATTATTGTGTGCATGATATGTCCATGAGCTCTACATATGTTTTGTTAAGGGTTTTGCCATCTTTCCATAGGTGCAACCCATGTATTTTTGTGATGTGTGTGGTGGCTAGTGCAAGCTTGCGAAGTGAGGCACTTGGTAGTGCTGATTTCAGGGACTTAGCAATTCCACCAAGTCCTTGATCTGTTTATTTCATATGGCCATATGTTCATGTTGTTTCCTAGTGATCCGTGCCTCTTTTGAGGATGATCAGTAAGGAAGTTTTGTTAATCTTGTAGTGCTCTATCCATCCATGTCTTTGTTTGTAATTATGGAGCACGCTAGCTTGAGTCAATCGAGCTCTACTTTTGCTACTTTGTGAATCTGGGCAGATTGTCAACTTGTTTGCAATTTTGCCGATGATGTTGTAGTTGATCCGTGCATGCTATGCTATTGTTCTTGCTATATCTAGCTTGCATTTTGTGTTTTCTTGATGGGCGTATGCTTATTTTATCATGACTTGCTCCGTAGTGAGTGCATCGAGCTCGTAAACATGCCTACTTGATATCTGTTTTCAGCATGCTCCAGTTTTCACTAAGTCTGTGATCTGATTATGTTTTTGCCATGTTCACATGCTTGCAATTGTATTTTCTGATCCCTTTTGGCTCAAGGTCACTAAGGGACTTTTGTTAAGCTCTTTGAGTAGCTCCATTCTATGCTTTACTTTGTCATGTTCAGATCCTGTAGCATGTAGTTTTGTTGCTCCGAAGAGGGCTACCTGATCTGAAATTCCAGACAAGTGTTAATTTCACTAAGTCTGAGATCTGTTTGCCATATGCATTTTTGCCATGCGTGTTTGAACCTGTTAATGGATGAATTGGCCGTAGCTCAGTGCTAGACTTTTGTTAAGAATCTTGAATGCATCCCTTCCATGTATTTTTGTTGTCATGTTTGGGTGCTGTAGCATGTTCATCTCATTGCATTTAGATGGCTACTTGCTGTAAATCGCAGACCGGTGTCATATTTGTTTTTCTTGCCATTTCCAAACCGTAACTCGGATTCCGGCGTTCTTTATATCATTTTCAAGTGATTGCATCTCATCTTTCCAGTGGCATACTTGGATTCCCATGTTGAGGCCAGATTCATGCATTCCTTGTCAAATCTTGCATATGCATCCCGCATCGCATCCCGCATAGCATATCATCTTTGCATCATATTGTTTGAGCTTTGCACGTGGTTGATTGTGTCGTTGTTGCTTGTTTGTCTTGTTTGGGTAGAGCCGGGAGACGAGTTCGCTAACGAGGAGCCCGTTGAGTTTGCTTTCGAGGATCCAGTCAACTCTGACAACTTTGTAGGCAAGATGACCATACCCTCGAAATCACTACTATCTTTGCTTTGCTAGATGCTCGCTCTTTTGCTATGCCATTGCTACGATGCCTACCAATTGCTTTCAAGCCTCCCAAATTGCCATGTCAAACCTCTAACCCACCTTGTCCTAGCAAACCATTGTTTGGCTATGTTACCGCTTTGCTCAGCCCCTCTTATAGCGTTGCTAGTTGCAGGTGAAGATTGGAGGCCGTTCCTTGTTGGAACATTTATTTACTTGTTGGGATATAATTATATTAACTTGTTATCTTAATGCATCTATATACTTGGTAAAGGGTGGAAGTCTCGGCCTCTCGCCTAGTGTTTTGTTCCACTCTTGCCGCCCTAGTTTCCGTCATATCGGTGTTATGTTCCCAGATTTTGCGTTCCTTACGCGGTTGGGTTATAATGGGAACCCCTTGATAGTTCACCTTGATTAAAGCTTTTCCAGCAATGCCCAACATTGGTTTTACCATTTGCCACCTAGCCTCTTTTCCCTTGGGTTTCCGGAGCCCGAGGGTCATCTTATTTTAGCCCCCTCGGGCCAGTGCTCCTCTGAGCTGTGCCCGCGGTTATGGGCAGATGGGAATTTGTTAATGTACGGTTGTAGATAACTTGAACCTTAACTTAATTAAAATAAATCAACTGTGTGAGTTACCGTGATGGCCTCTTCTCGGCGGAGTCCGGGAAGTGGACACGGTGTTGGAGTAATGCTTGCGCAGGTTGCTCTCTAGTTTCTCGCTCGCGCTTTGCCTCCTCTTCTCACTCTCTTTTGCGAACAGGATAGCCACCATATTATGCTAGTTGCTTGCTGCAGCTCCACATATATTCTTACCTAGTCTTACCTATAAGCTTAAATAGTCTTGATCGCGAGGGTACGAGATTGCTGAGTCCCTGTGGCTCATAGTTTACCTATTACACCAGATGCAGGGCCTGATGATTCCGCTCCAGGTGACGCGCTCAAGCTCAAGTGGGAGTTCGACGAGGACTCTCAACGTTATTATTTTTCCTTTCCTGATGATCAGTAGTGGTGCCCAGTTGGGGGTGATCGGGACCGTGTCGCATGTTGGGTTATCTTTTATTTTGGCGCCGTAGTCGGGCCATGAGTGTTTGGATGATGTAATGTTATTTATGTACCTTGATTGACGTGGCGAGGTAAGCCAACTATGTTATCTCCCCTTTATTATTATATTACATGGGATGTGTAAAGATTACCTTACCTGCGACATATGCCTTCAATGCGATTATGTCTCTAAGTCGTGCCTCGACACGTGGGAGCTATAGTCGCATCGAGGGTGTTACAATAGGGTCATGGCCAACTAGCTCCCCATGGCCCTCACCGGCACTCCGCGCACATGGCTGCTCCACCTGCCGGCAGCCTTCGTGGCCTCTTGGGAAGAGCCCCGCAGCCTCTTCCCCGCCCATCACGCTACACCAACACCCCCGGTCGTCGCAGCCCTCCTGGGCGGCTCGCAGGCGCCGCCTACAAGTCACCATGTCAAGCCGTTCATCCGCCGGGTCAGCGCCGCTCCCACGCGGCAGGGGGCTCTCCCGGACCGGGCGGCGCCCAAGGCCGGCCTGACCTTCAGCTCGGAGGACCACCCCTCCAACTCGGCCTGCTCGGGTGCGCTCCCCATGTTGTGCACCCCCACCATCTGCCAGGTGGCCGTCACCAGAACTCTCATCGATGGCGGTGCGGGCCTCAGCGTACTCTCGGTCGAGGCCTTCAACCTCCTCTGCATACCCCTGGAACGGCTGCAATCCAGCCGGCCCTTCTCAGGCGTTGGGGGCGGATCATCCATCTCCTTGGGACAGATCCGGCTCCCAGTAACCTTCGGCACCTACCACAACTTCTGCACGGAGCTGATCGACTTCGACATCGCCCCCATCGGCCTTCCCTACAACGCCATCCTCGGCTACCCAGTGCTGGCCCAGTTCATGGCCGCGACGCACCCGGCGTACAACCTCATGAAGATGCCCGGAAGCAGCGGTGTCCTCACCGTGCACGGGGACACCGGAGACGCGCTGCGGGTGCTCAAGCTCGCCTTCAAGACGGCGGCGTCGGCACATTCCGCCGACTCAGAGACCCCCAAGCCCAAGGGGGCTGCACCCGCCAAGAAGAAATAGTTGTTCACCCAAGACAAGGCGGAAACCAAGCTGATACCCGTCGATGAGGACGGGTCCACCAACGCCACTTTCACCACAGGCGCCAACCTCGAACCCGAGCAGGAGGAGGCCCTGGTCGGGTTCCTGCGCGCGAACAAGAAGGTATTCGCTTGGGAGCCGGACCAGTTGGCGGGGATCCCTAAGAGTGTAATCGAGCATCACCTCAACGTGTGCCCCAATGTGCGCCCTGTGAAGCAGAAGGCAAGGCGGCAGTCCACAGAAAAGCAGGCCTTCATCGTCCAAGAGACCCGCAAATTAGAAGCCGCTGGGGTCATTCACGAGGTCCGATACCCGGATTGGTTGGCCAACCCTGTCGTTGTGCCAAAGAAGGGAGGGAAGGAGCGCATGTGTGTCGACTTCACCAACTTCAACAAGGCATGCCCACAATATCCGTTCCCGCTCCCCCTCATCGACCAGATCGTCGATTCCACCGCGGAATGCGACCTGCTATGCTTCTTGGATGCCTTCTCTGGGTATCACCAGATCAAGATGGCGGTAGAAGACATCGAAAAGACTGCCTTCCTAACCCCGTGTGGGGTGTACTGCTACACATGCATGCCATTCGGGTTGCGTAACCCAGGGGCGACTTTTCAGCGGCTGATGCACATCACCTTGGGCCCGCAGCTCGGGAAGAATGTTGAGGCTTACGTCGATGACATTGTGGTAAAGTCTTGGGAGGCCAGGACCCTGATACAAGACCTGGAGGAAACCTTCGCGAGCCTCAACGCAGTGAACCTACGGCTCAACCCAGAGAAGTGTGTGTTCGGAGTCCCCTCGGGCAAGCTCTTGGGTTTCCTCGTGTCCCACCGAGGCATCGAGGCTAACCCGGAAAAGGTCAAGGCGGTCGAGGACATGAGCCCGCCAAAGACCCTCAGAGAAATGCAGAAGCTCATTGGGCGCATGACCGCGCTAGGGCGCTTCATCTCCAAGTTGGGGAAGCGAGCGCTGCCTTTCTTCCAGCTAATGAAGAAAAAGGGGCCCTTTGAGTGGACTGAAGAGGCCGACAAAGCATTCCAGGATCTCAAGAGATACCTGACCAGCCGACCAGCCATGGTGGCTCCGCGCCCTTAAGAGCCCCTGGTGCTTTACCTCGCCGCCACTCCCTACTCCGCCAGTGCAGCCCTGGTGGCGGTTAGAGAGGAGCGTCGAATCAAAACCATAGCAGCAGCCTGGGACAAGGCAAAACAGGAACAAGGAAGGCCCGCAGAAACCGCCACCGCGGCTGAGGAGGATCAGCCGCCGCAGAGGAGTGCACCGAAGGCGGAAGAGGCCCCTCTCCCAGATGGCCAGCCTCAGGAGGCCTCATCGCCTCATGAGGCGCCATGGTCTCCCAAGGGAGCCACCAGCACTGGTGCACCCAATCTCGTTGAGAACCCAGTGTACTTCGTCAGCACGGTGTTGCGAGATGCAAGGGCACGGTACCCCATGCCTCAGAAACTCCTCCTCGCGCTACTAGTGGCCTCGCGCAAGCTGCGGCACTATTTTCAGGGCCACCCCATCAAGGTCGTCTCGTCATACCCCCTGGAGAGAGTGCTCAGGAGCCCTAACTCAGCTGGAAGGGTCGCTCATAGAACTACAAGCGTTTCAGCTTGAATTCAGCACGACCAGAGTCATCAAGGGAGCAACATTGGCGGATTTTGTGGCGGAATGGACGGAGGCACCAGGCCTCAAGGCCGATGAGGATCAGTCCCTCTCCCCGGGAAGCGAGGCGCCAGAAGGCTGGGTCATGTACTTCGATGGGGCGTTCTCCAGGCATGGCGCTGGGGCTGGGGCGGTGCATATATCGCCCACTCAGGACAAGCTCTACTATGCTGTGCATCTTTGTTTCCAGCAAGGTGAAAAGGTCTCCAACAACATAGCGGAGTATGAAGGTTTAATAGCAGGCTTGAAGGCCGCAGCTGCCCTGGGGGTGAAACGCCTCACCATCAAGGGCGATTCGCAGCTCCTTGTCAATTTCTCCAACAAGGTGTACGAGCCGAAAGATGAGCACATGGAAGCCTACCTTGCAGAGGTCCGCAGGATGGAGAAGCAGTTCTGGGGGTTGGAGTTGCAGCATGTGCCCCGAGGCACCAATCAGGAGGCCGACAACATCGCCAAACGGGCGTCCTGGCGGTTACCTCAGGAGCGTGGCGTTTTCAAGGAGCGGCTCTTCAAGCCCTCAGCCCTGCCGTCATTGTCAAACACGGCTCAGCCCCGGGAGGAGCTCCCCCAGCCACCTGCCTCAGGAGCCCTGGCCTGTGGCCCGGCCTCAGGAGCACGCCTGCTCCTGACGATGGAACCTCAGGAAGGGTGCTGGATCACGGAGCTCCGTAGTTACTTAACAAGGGACCCTGCCGGAGAAGGAGGAGGAAGCAGAGCGTGTGGCACCGCAGGCCACGGCATACTGCATCAAGGATGGAGAGCTCTACCGGAAGCGACCAAACGGTGTATCCCTGCGCTGCATCTCCAGGGAGCAAGGAAAGGAACTGCTGGAAGATATACACGGCGGAGACTGTGGACATCATTCATCATCCCGGACCCTCGTCGGCAAGGCGTTCCGCAGTGGGTTTTATTGGCCCACCGCACTCAATGACGCCATCGAACTAGTGAAAGCTTGTGAGGCCTGCCAGTTCCACGCCAAGCAGATCCATCAGCCGGCAGGAGGCCTGCAGACTATACCACTTTCGTGGCCATTCGCAGTCTGGGGGCTGGACATCCCGGGCCCATTTCCTCGGGCGCCGGGGGGCTACCGCTACCTCTACGTCGTCGTGGACAAGTTCACCAAGTGGGCTGAAGTAGAGGCCGTCCGCACCATCCCCGCGGGTTCCGCGGTCAAGTTCATCAGGGGCATCGTGAGCTGGTTCGGGGTGCCGAACCGCATCATCACGGACAACGGTTCGCAGTTCACCAGTAACCTTTTCAAAACATACTGTGCTAACCTTGGAACGCAGATATGCTACGCTTCGGTGGCGCACCCCCGAAGCAACGGCCAGGCCGAGCGAGCCAACGCAGAGGTCCTGAGGGGCCTCAAGACCAGGACGTTCAAGAAGAAGCTGGAGGCCTGCGGCAGAGGTTGGTACGACGAGCTTCAGTCCGTGTTGTGATCCATCCGCACAACCGCGACCAAGCCGACTGGAGAGACCCCGTTCTTCCTGGTCTACGGAGCCGAAGCAGTCCTCCCTCACAAGGTCAGACGTCGCTCCACGCGGGTCCTAGCGTTCAACGAGGCGCAACAGGACGACATGCGGGGGATGGACCTCGTGCTGGGGGAGGAACGTCGCCGAGAAGCCGCGCTGCGAGCGGCGAGGTACCAACAAGCACTGCGACGATATCACTGCCGCGACATCCGCCCCAGAACTCTCGAGGTAGGAGACCTCATGCTCAGGCGGGTTCTCTCCAGGGAGGGATTGCACAAGCTCTCTCCCATGTGGGAGGGTCCGTTCAAGGTTTTTCATGTTTCCAGGCCCGGCTCCGCGCGCTTGGAGACTCAGGAGGGGGTGCCGGTCCAGAACGCACGGAACATCCAGCACCTCCGGAGGTTCTACCCCTAAAAAGGCCCAGAGCCTGTGAAGAAGGAAAATGCCTGTGAAGCTGTTGCGTTTTGGAAAAGGCCCGGAGCCTGTGAAGAAGGCGAATGCCTATGAAGCTGTCGTGTTTTGGAAAAGGCCCGGAGCTTGTGAAGAAGGCCAACGCCTGTGAAGCTCGCCACCCATGACACTCTCACGTAATAATGAGTTGGGGCTATACACGCCCCGGAGTCTCAGGAGCGCCGGCCTCAGGCCCTGGGGCTCCCTCCCACGCCCAGTGGTAGCACTTAGCTCCGCGCTGGTGAGAAGACGTCGAAGACTAGATTAGGTGCCGGACGCGGCTTTTTCATTTGCTTTCCGCAGTTGGCTTGTTCATGCTCATTCGAAGTTTTATTGAAGCTGTTGCCGTCTTTGGCTTGTGGTTCTTTGACTTTTCACTCTCCTGCCTCGATTTCTCTTATGCAAGGCCTCGCGAGGGGGGGCAGCCGAGCACCCTCGCGAGTGTTCCTGTCCTAGTCGTTCAAAGGTTTCGCGACCTGGGTCCATTAGAACATCATGGTAATTTGCTTTGGCTATAAAATTAGTCCTAATATGATAGGCATCCAAGATGGGTATAATAAAAACTTCCATATAGAGTGCATTGAATACTATGAGAAGTTTGATACTTGATGATTGTTTTGAGATATGAAGATGGTGATATTAGAGTCATGCTAGTTAAGTAATTGTGAAATTGAGAAATACTTGTGTTAAGGTTTTCATGTCCCGTAGCATGCACGTATGGTAACCGTTGTGTGACAAATTTAAAGCATGAGGTGTTCTTTGATTGCCTTCCTTATGAGTGGCGGTCGGGGACGAGCTGTAGTCTATTCCTACCAATCTATCCCCCTAGGAGCATGTGCATAGTGCTTGGTTTTGATGACTTGTAGATTTTTGCAATAAGTATGTGAGTTCTTTATGACTAATGTTGAGTCCATGGATTATACGCACTCTCACCCTTCCATCATTGCTAGCCTCTTCGGTACCGTGCATTGCCCTTTCTCACCTCGAGAGTTGGTGCAAACTTCGCCGGTGCATCCAAACCCCATGATGTGATACGCTCTTTCACACATAAACCTCCTTATATCTTCCTCAAAACAGCCACCATGCCTACCTATTATGGCATTTCCATAGCCATTCCGAGATATATTGCCATGCAACTTTCCACCGTTCCGTTTTCTTTGACATGCTCCATCATTGTCATATTGCCTTGCATGATCATGTAGTTGACATCGTATTTGTGGCAAAGCCACCACTCATAATTTTTATACATGTCACTCTTGAATCATTGCACATCCCGGTACACCGCTGGAGGCATTCATATAGAGTCATATTTTGTTCTAGTATCGAGTTGTAATTTTTGAGTTGTAAATAAATAGAAGTGTGATGATCATCATTATTAGAGCATTGTCCCGTGAGGAAATAAATAAATAAATAAGAGAGAGAAAGGCCAAATAAAAAAGAGAAGGCCCAAAAAAATAAAAAAATATGAGAGAAAAAGAGAGAAGGGGCAATGCTACTATCCTTTTTCCACACTTGTGCTTCAAAGTAGCACCATGATCTTCATGATGGAGAGTCTCTTATGTTGTCACTTTCATATACTAGTGGTAATTTTCATTATAGAACTTGGCTTGTATATTCCAACAATGGGCTTCCTCAAAATGCCCTAGGTCTTCGTGAGCAAGCAAGTTGGATGCACACCCAGTTAGTTTCTTTTGTTGAGCTTTCATACATTTATAGCTCTAGTGCATCCGTTGCATGGCCATCCCTACTCCTCGCATTGACATCAATTGATGGGCATCTCCATAGCCCGTTGATTAGCCGCGTCAATGTGAGACTTTCTCCTTTTTGTCTTCTCCACACAACCTCCATAATCATATTCTATTCCACCCATAGTGCTATGTCCCTGGCTCGCGCTCATGTATTGCGTGAAAGTTGAAAAAGTTTGAGAATACTAAAGTATGAAACAATTGCTTGGCTTGTCATCGAGGTTGTGCATGATGGGAGCATTTCGTGTGACGAAAATGAGGCATGGCCAAACTATATGATTTTGCAGGGATGAGCTTTCTTTGGCTATGTTATTTTGAGAAGACATAATTGCTTGGTTAGTATGCTTGAAGTATTATTGTTTTTATGTCAATATTAAACTTTTGTCTTGAATCTTTCAGATCTGAATATTCTTGCCACAATAAAGAAGATTACATTGATGAATATGTCAGGTAGCATTCCACATCAAAAATTCAGTTTTTATCATTTACCTACTCAAGGACGAGCAGGAATTAAGCTTGGGGATGCTTGATATGTCTCCAATGTATCTAGAATTTTTTTTATTGTTCCATGCTATTATACTATCCATCTAGGATGTTTTATATGCATTTATATTCTATTTTGTATGATTTTTGGGACTAACCTATTAACCTAGAGCCCAGTGCCAGTTTCTGTTTTTCCTTGTTTTTGAGTTCTACAGAAAAAGAATACCAAACGGAGTCCAATTGATGTGCCAATTTTTGATGATTTTTTATGGACCAAAAGAAGCCCCCGGAGTAAAAGAGTTGGGCCAGAAGAATCCCGGGCCGTCCACGAGGGTTGAGGGTGCGCCCTACCCCCCTAGGCGCGCCCCCTATCTCGTGGACGACTCGGGGACCCCCCTGACTTGTTCCCGACGCCAAAAATTCCTATAAATACAGAAACCTCCAGAAAATAACCTAGATCGGGAGTTCCGCCGCCGCAAGCCTCTGTAGCCACCAAAAACCAATCGGGACCCTATTTCGGCACCCTACCGGAGGGGGGATCCATCACCGGTGGCAATCTTCATCATCCTGGCGCTCTCCATGACGAGGAGGGAGTAGTTCACCCTCGGGGCTTAGGGGCTCTCTCTCTCTCTCATGTTCTTGATTCGGCACGATCTTGATGTATCGTGTGTTTTGCTATTATAGTTGGATCTTATGATGTTTCTCCCCCTCTACTCTCTTGTAATGGATTGATTTTTCCCTTTGAAGTTATCTTATCGGATTGAGTCTTTAAGGATTTGAGAACACTTGATGTATGTCTTGCATGTGCTTATCTGTGGTGACAATGGGATATTCACGCGATCCACTTGATGTATGTTTTGCTGATCAACTTGCGAGTTTCGTGACCTCGTGAACTTATGCATAGGGGTTGGCACACGTTTTCGTTTTGACTCTCCGGTAGAAACTTTGGGGCACTCTTTGAAGTTCTTTGTGTTGGTTGAATAGATGAATATGAGATTGTGTGATGCATATCGTATAATCATACCCACGGATACTTGAGGTGACATTGGAGTATCTAGGTGACATTAGGGTTTTGGTTGATTTGTGTCTGAAGGTGTTATTCTAGTACGAACTCTAGGATAGATCGAACGGAAAGAATAGCTTCGTGTTATTTTACTACGGACTCTTGAATAGATCGATCAGAAAGAATAACTTTGAGGTGGTTTCGTACCCTACAATAATATATTTGTTTGTTCTCCGCTATTAGTGACTTTGGAGTGACTCTTTGTTGCATGTTGAGGGATGGTTATATGATCCAATTATGTTATTATTGTTGAGAGAACTTGCACTAGTGAAAGTATGAACCCTAGGCCTTGTTTCAACGCATTGCAATACCGTTTTCGCTCACTTTTATCATTAGTTACCTTGCTGTTTCTATATTTTCAGATTACAAAAACCTATATCTACCATCCATATTGCACTTGTATCACCATCTCTTCGTCGAACTAGTGCACCTATACAGTTTACCATTATATTGGGTGTGTTGGGGACACAAGAGACTCTTAACTATTTGGTTGCAGGGTTGTTTGAGAGAGACCATCTTCATCCTACGGCTCTCACGGATTCATAAACCTTAGGTCATCCACTTGCGGGAAATTTGCTAATGTCCTACAAACCTCTACACTTGGAGGCCCAACACCGTCTACAAGAAGAAGGTTGTGTAGTAGACATCAGACATTAGCAAAATACCACTCCGGCATGCGGTTCTCTTTGCCTGTGGGCGGTCCCTCGATTGCGAGCTTGACGGCGTCCATCTTCGCCCACTGCACTTTGACATGGGCGAAGGCATTTTGGGCTTTGGTCCAGGCCTCCTGAGCACTTTGGAGGGCCTTTGCAAGTTCGGATTTTTGATCTGAAATTTTATGCTCTAAGGACTCACATTTGCTTATAGCATCCTTGGGCTCTTGTTGGACTTCCTCCACCCTTTACTCATGTCTTAGGCGGGCGGCTCATTCCTCCTCCGCCTCTTTCTTGGCGTTGGCCAGCGCGCTCTTGAGGGTATTGACCTCAGATGCATCAGCTATGAGCAAAGTTATAAGACTCATTCAGATGGCAAATTATTGCTGATATTATTTCAGAAGCATTTTCGGTATCACATACCTTGCTTTTCTGCTAACTTCCACCTCAGCTCAGATGCTTCGGCGATCTGGGTAGCCGATGCCTGCATCGCAACCTGTTTGGTTCAAATAGATATGTGTGTTAATCTCCTGATTGAGTCATTCGATCATCTGTTCGGCTTTTCCTTGTGAATACCGAACAGAGTCTCAGTGGCTACTATCTATACACAGACACTTTTTCTCATATAGCCAAAAGGTATTATATTACGTACCTCAAAGCCTCTCAGAAGGCTAGTATAGGCCTCATCCAATCCGCTTTTGGCGGACCGAACCCTTTCAATCACCGTGCCCATAAGGGTACGATGTTCTTCTACAATGATGGCACTTTGAAGTGCTTCCATCAGAGTATCCGGCGCCTCTGGATTGACAGAGGATGCCTGTGGGATTTGCGCACCCCCTTCTTTCGAAGGAGGTTGCCCGCCTGATTCCAGAGCCATATAGGTCTCCGGAATAATATTCGGTTGGGGCCTGAATTGTACAGGGCCCCCGTAGTCAGTCTCCATGGGGGTCGATTTCCCCATGTTTTCGACAGCCAGGATATCGCCCTCTCACGCCACCGTGGTAGCTCCCCGCACCTACCCCTGACCCGGAAGGACCCTTCGGGACAACACTTCAGCGTTATCCGTAACTTTAGGGGAGGAGGCCGGCGGAGGCGACCCACTGTCCATCACGTTTGGATCCAGCGAATTCCCCGAAGATGAGGATTGTTGGGGGAGGACGCGAGCCGGACTGCAGCACGTAATAAAGTACATTAAGATCACAAAGCGGAAAGCCAGGTAGATATATAAGTACAAGTGCCTTTGGGGGTACTTAGGATCCAGCCAGGGGCTTCGGGCTGGGGCTCCATTCATCAGCGTCCGATTCGAAGTCATCCATGAGGGAGATTCTCCCTTTCTTGGACGCCTCCGCCTCCAGATCCGCAAGATCCCCCCTTTTCTTATTTCCCCCCTTAAGGGGAGATTTACTCTCTTCCTCCTCCCCTTCATCTTTGTCAGGTGAGGAGTGGGTCTCGGTGTCTTCGGACACTATGTCCGAAGCACCTTTACGACAGAGGCTACTTTTGGCCTCCTTGCCCTTCGTCTTGGCCCGCTTTTCCGGCGCCTAGTATGGCGCCGGAACCAGCATCCTCGTTAGCAGAGGGATGGCTGGGTATTCAGGTAGCGGAGCCGGACAGTGAATCCGCTCCGCCTTCTTCGTCCAGCCTTGTGGGAAGAATGGAAAGCTTGGTGAGTTGATTTGCAGATAATAAAGTTATCATAAAAACTCACGGGAGATGATGCGTGGGTACAGTTGAGGCCAAGATCTTCGGTCGTTTCTGGCCACGTCTTTTGGGCCTTGAACAACAGCTTCCACATATCTTCGTGCTCCGTGCCAAAGAACCGCCGCAGGGCCTGGGGCCGACCAGGTCGAACTCCCACATGTGCTGAGTCCGGTTTTGGCAAGGCAGAATTCGGCGAAAGAGCATAACCTGGATTATGCTGGCAAGTCTGGTATCCTTGTCTACCATACTCTTGATGCGCTTTTGCAACATCATCACCTCATCGGATGATAACCAGTCCAGGCCGTTGTTGAGCCAGGATGTCAGCCGCAGTGGAGGCCCGAACTTGAACTCGGGAGGAGCGGCCCATGTGGAGTCACGGGGTTCCGTGACATAGAACCACCCCTACTGCCACCCCTTCACGGTCTCCATGAAGGTGCCTTTTGGCCAAGTGACGTTGGGAAGTTTTCTCACCATGGCGCCGCCGCACTCTGCGTGTTGACCATCCACCACTTTGGGCTTCACATTGAAGACCTTGAGCCATAGGCTGAAGTGGGGAGGGATGCGGATGAATGCTTCACATACGACGATGAGCGCCGAAATGTTGAGGAAGGAAATCGGAGCTAGATCATGGAAATCTAGCCCGTAGTAAAACATAAGGCCACCGACGAAAGGATGGAGGGGAAACCCTAATCCGCGGAGGAAATGAGGGATAAATACTACCCTCTCATGGGGCTTCGAAGTAGGGACGATCTGCTTCTTGGCCGGAAGCCGGTGGGTGATTTCCCTGACCAAGTACCCCGCTTCCCGGAGCCCCTTGATGTCCTCCTCCATGACGGAGGAGGCAATCCACTTGCCCTATGCTCCGGATCCAGACATGACTCAAATGTTCTCTGTGGACGGAAGGAATCGAAGCTTGGGCTCTGGAGCTTGAGGGTGGATGGGCTGAGGAAGAAGAAGGCGTGGGGTGAAAAGGAGGGTTATTATCTCCTTATAAAGGCAATGAATATAGAGCGTCCCCACACAAGCCTTAAAACTCGCCTATTCCCAAGGGGTCGTGCGAACAGCATGGTTGGATTACCCAAGCCCGTATGGATGAACATCCCATGATAAGGGGGCACGATCTCTATTTTGACAAGACGTGTCACCGGAGACTGCGTCTCGAAACGCGAAACGGGAGATTGAAAAGTGATTAAAATAATAAAGAGGCCATCCATAATGTCTCGCCAGCAAAAGCTGTTGTCGACGTTTTGGGAACGGGGGTCCCCAGACTTGCCTGCCTGCGGCCTGCGGCGTGGCTCAAAGGGGGGCCCAGGACGGCCCATCTTCATCAACACAGACCCAAGACCCTCGCGAGGGGCCAAGCCTCGCGGGGCGGACGACACGGAGCTTCCTCAGGCACGGCCTCATCAGGCTGGCTCGCGAGGAGGCGGAGAGATCAAGGCGGGGTACCTCACGAGGTGCCCGTGACGCAAGCCATGACGACCAAAGGCGCCAGGCGGGCGCCAGCCCGCGCAGTGTCCTCCTTTCCTCTTTGGTGCAAAGGAAGCAAGCGTAGCCGCGGAGTACCGAGGCATCAGGCAAAGATTGCCATTTCGGTGCAACAAGACCAAGACCAGGAGGACTGTATGACGGAGGTCATAGTGGAGCCCAAGACGGCGTCACCACCAGAGCTTTGTGCAGGCGAAGACTACTTTTGTCAGGATAGTTAGTACTAGTTGTCCCCCTTCAAATTAGCCCGCCATTGTTGGCTCCCTTCCCGTTCGATATTTGGGAAGAGGACCAGGGCCTCTATAAATAGGACTAGCCACCATAGTAGGAAGGGGGATCGAAATACGAGAGAGAGAGAAAGGTGACTGAACTCCCCCTAGCAGTTCGTCCCCCCCCAGCCAAGAACAGACCCTCGCGAGGCTGTTCTTCCTTGTATTGTCCATCATCATCAGCCCAAGAGGCAATCCACCACACCACACACTGGAGTAGGGTATTACACCATAATGGTGGCCCGAACCAGTATAAACCCTGTGTCTCTTGTGTCGTTCTTCCCATAGCTTAGATCTTAGCGAGGCGGAGGGGTGCAGGTAGGTAGGAGGCGAAATCTCCGCGCGCACCCCAGTGTTCGAACCTCAAGGGTCTGCCGGAACCCGAAATCCGACATTTGGCGTGCCAGGAAAGGGTGCACCAGAGTTTTCCCTTCCGCCACTGCCATGACCTGCCTCGCGATGAGTAGCGCGTCGCCCGCTCCGGCCGCCGGCGCCAGCACGGGGGCCAGGGGGCTCCGAGCCCTGGCCACAGCCCAGCAACGGGTACGGTGGCCGGACCAGTTTAAGCCAATGACGCCGCCGCGCTACGGCGGCGCGACTGATCTGCTGGCCTTCTTGCTGGTGTACGAGGAGGCCAACCTCAAAGCTGGAGGTGACGATAGGGTCATGGCCAACTGGCTCCCCATGGCCCTCACTGGCGCTCCGCGCACGTGGCTGCTCCACCTACCGGCAGCCTCCGTGGCCTCTTGGGAAGAGCCCCGCAGCCTCTTCCCCGCCCATCACGCTACACCAACACCCCCGGTCGTCGCAGCCCTCTTGGGAGGCTCGCAGGCTCCGCCTACAAGTCACCACGTCAAGCTGTTCATCCGCTGGGTCAGCGCCGCTCCCACGCGGCAGGGGGCTCTCCCGGACCGGGCGGCGCCCAAGGCCGGCCTGACCTTCAGCTCGGAGGACCACCCCTCCAACTCGGCCTGCTCGGGTGCACTCCCCATGCTGTGCACCCCCACCATCTGCCAGGTGGTCGTCACCAGAACTCTCATCGATGGCGGTGCGGGCCTCAGCATACTCTCGGTCGAGGCCTTCAACCTCCTCTGCATACCCCTGGAACGGCTGCAACCCAGCCGGCCCTTCTCAGGCGTTGGGGCGGATCATCCAGCTCCTTGGGACAGATCCGGCTCCCAGTAACCTTCGGCACCTACCACAACTTCCGCACGGAGCTGATCGACTTCGACATCGCCTCCATCGGCCTTCCCTACAACGCCATCCTCGGCTACCCAGCGCTGGCCCAGTTCATGGCCGCGACGCACCCGGCGTACAACCTCATGAAGATGCCCGGAAGCAGCGGTGTCCTCACCATGCACGGGGACATCGGAGATGCGCTGCGGGTGCTCAAGCTCGCCTTCAAGACAGCGGCGTCGGCACAGTCCGCCGACTCGGAGACCCCCGAGCCCAAGGGGGCTGCACCCGCCAAGAAGAAACAGTTGTTCACCCAAGACAAGGCACAAACCAAGCGGATACCCGTCGATGAGGACGGGTCCACCAACGCCACTTTCACCATAGGCGCCAACCTCGAACCCGAGCAGGAGGAGGCCCTGGGCGGGTTCCTGCGCGCGAACAAGAAGGTATTCGCTTGGGAGCCTGACCAATTGGCGGGGATCCCTAGGAGTGTAATCGCGCATCACCTCAACGTGTGCCCCAATGTGCGCCCTGTGAAGCAGAAGGCAAGGCGGCAGTCCACAGAAAAGCAGGCCTTCATCGTCCAAGAGACCCGCAAATTAGAAGTTGCTGGGGTCATTCGCGAGGTCCGATACCCGGATTGATTGGCCAACCCTGTCGTTGTACCAAAGAAGGGAGGGAAGGAGCGCATGTGTGTCGACTTCACCAACCTCAACAAGGAAGGCCCGCAGAAACCGCCACCGCGGCTGAGGAGGATCAGCCGCCGCAGAGGAGTGCACCGGAGGCGGAAGAGGCCCCTCTCCCAGATGGCCAGCCTCAGGAGGCCTCATCGCCTCATGAGGCGCCATGGTCTCCCAAGGGAGCCACCAGCACTGGCGCACTCAATCTCGTTGAGCACCTAGTGTACTTCGTCAGCACGGTGTTGCGGGACGCAAGGGCACGGTACCCCATGCCTCAGAAACTCCTCCTCGCGCTACTAGTGGCCTCGCGCAAGCTGCGGTACTATTTTCAGGGCCACCCCATCAAGTTCGTCTCGTCATACCCCCTGGAGAGAGTGCTCAAGAGCCCTAACTCAGCTGGAAGGGTCGCTAAGTGGAACATAGAACTGCAAGCGTTTCAGCTCGAATTCAGCACGACCAGAGTCATCAAGGGAGCAGCATTGGCGGATTTTGTGGCGGAATGGACGGAGGCACCAGGCCTCAAGGCCGACGAGGATCGATCCGTCTCCCCGGGAAGCAAGGCGCCAGAAGGCTGGGTCATGTACTTTGATGGGGCGTTCTCCAGGCATGGCGCTGGGGCTGGGGCAGAGCTTATATTGCCCACTCAGGACAACCTCTACTACGCTGTGCAGCTCTGTTTCCAGCAAGGTGAAAAGGTCTCCAACAACATAGCGGAGTATGAAGGTTTAATAGCAGGCTTGAAGGCCGCAGCTGCCCTGGGGGTGAAACGCCTCACCGTCAAGGGCGATTCGCAGCTCCTTGTCAATTTATCCAACAAGGTGTACGAGCCGAAAGATGAGCACATGGAAGCCTACCTTGTGGAGGTCCGCAGGATGGAGAAGCAGTTCTGGGGGTTGGAGTTGCAGCATGTGCCCCGAGGCACCAATCAGGAGACTGACGACATCGCCAAACGGGCGTCCAGGCGGTTACCTTAGGAGCCTGGCGTTTTCGAGGAGCAGCTCTTCAAGCCCTCAGCCCTGCCGTCATTTTCAAACACGGCTCAGCCTCGGGAGGAGCTCCCCCAGCCACCTGCCTCAGGAGCCCCGGCCTGTGGCCCGGCCTCAGGAGCACGCCTGCTCCTGACGATGGAACCTCAGGAAGGGTGCTGGATCACGGAGCTCCGTAGTTACTTAACAAGGGACCCTGCCGGAGAAGGAGGAGGAAGCGGAGCGTGTGGCACGGCAGGCCACGGCATACTGCATCCAGGATGGAGAGCTCTACCGGAAGCAACCAAACGGTGTATCCCTGCGCTGCATCTCCAGGGAGCAAGGAAAGGAACTGCTGGAAGATACACACGGCGGAGACTGTGGACATCATTCATCATCACGGACCCTCGTCGGCAAGGCGTTCCGCGGTGGGTTTTATTGGCCCACCGCACTCAATGACGCCGTCGAACTAGTGAAAGCTTGTGAGGCCTGCCAGTTCCACGCCAAGCAGATCCATCAGCCGGCAGGAGGCCTGCAGACTATACCACTTTCGTGGCCATTCGCAGTCTGGGGGCTGGACATCCCGGGCCCGTTTCCTCGGGCGCCGGGGGTTACCGCTACCTCTACGTCGCCGTGGACAAGTTCACCAAGTGGGCTGAAGTAGAGGCTGTCCGCACCATCCCTGCGGGTTCCGCGGTCAAGTTCATCAGGGGCATCGTGAGCCGGTTCGGGGTGCCGAACCGCATCATCACGGACAACGGTTCGCAGTTCACCAGTAACCTTTTCAAACATACTGTGCTAACCTTGGAACGCAGATGTGCTACGCTTCGGTGGCGCACCCCCGAAGCAACGGCCAGGCCGAGCGAGCCAACCCAGAGGTCCTGAGGGGCCTCAAGACCAGGACGTTCAAGAAGAAGCTGGAGGCCTGCGGCAGAGGTTGGTACAACGAGCTTCGGTCCGTGTTGTGGTCCATCTGCACAACCGCGACCAAGCCGACTGGAGAGACCCCGTTCTTCCTGGTCTATGGAGCCGAAGCAATCCTCCCTCACGAGGTCATACGTCGCTCTGCGCGGGTCCTGGCGTTCGACGAGGCGCAACAGGGCGACATGCGGGGGATGGACCTCGTGCTGGGGGAGGAACATCGCCGAGAAGCCGCGCTGCGAGTGGCGAGGTACGAACAAGCACTGCAACGATATCACTGCCGCGACATCCGCCCCAGAACTCTCGAGGTAGGAGACCTCGTGCTCAGGCGGGTTCTCTCCAGGGAGGGATTACACAAGCTCTCTCCCATGTGGGAGGGCCCGTTCAAGGTTGTTCATGTTTCCAGGCCCGGCTCCGCGCGCTTGGAGACTCAGGAGGGGGTGCCGGTCCAGAACGCATGGAACATCCAGCACCTCCGGAGGTTCTACCCCTAAAAAGGCCCAGAGCCTGTGAAGAAGGCAAATGCATGTGAAGCTGTCGCGTTTTGGAAAAGGCCCGGAGCCTGTGAAGAAGGCGAATGCCTGTGAAGCTGTCGCGTTTTGGAAAAGGCCCAGAGCTTGTGAAGAAGGCCAACGCCTGTGAAGCTCGCCGCCCGTGACACTCACGTAATAATGAGTTGGGGCTGTACATGCCCCGGAGTCTCAGGAGCACCGGCCTCAGGCCCTGGGGCTCCCTCCCACACCCAGTGGCAGCACTTAGCTCCGCGCTGGTGAGAAGACGTCGAAGACTAGATTAGGTGCCGGACGCGGCTTTTTCATTTGCTTTCCGCAGTTGGCTTGTTCATGCTCATTCGAAGTTTTATTGAAGCTGTTGCCGTCTTTGGCTTGTGGTTCTTCGACTTTTCACTCTCCTGCCTCGATTTCTCTTATGCAAGGCCTCGCGAGGGGGGGCAGCCGAGCGCCCTCGCAAGTGTTCCTGTCCTAGTCGTTCAAAGGTTTCGCGACCTGGGTCCATTACAGGAGCACCCCTCCAGTCCGTGCCCCACGGGCACCGCGACGCGAACACAGGGCCTGGGTCGGTCGCCCCCCACGGCTGGGGCCGGGAACTACCCACGCGCGGGCACATAGCCGGCGAGGGCCAACCGTCGGCCCCCACTATCGCAGGTAATCATGACCCGCTTTGCATGCAGGGACTTGTCCAATCCGTGCAGTTGCCGAGGCGCCATGGGGAAGTGGAGACGCCCACGTCCAATCAACCGCCACGCGGCGCCCAAGGCCACAGGCTGTTAGGGCCCGTGGCGCTTCGCTCTTGCCCTTCCGCCTCCCTGCACGGCCAAGTCCGGGCGCGCCTTGGGCCCGGGGGCTACTATCGGCATTCTGGGAACGGGGGTCCCCAGACTTGCCTGCCTGCGGCCTGCGGCGTGGCTTAAAGGGGGGCCCAGCACGGCCCATCTTCATCAACACAGACCCAAGACCCTCGCGAGGGGCCAAGCCTCGCGGGGCGGACGACACGGAGCTTCCTCAGGCATGGCCTCATCAGGCTGGCTCGCGAGGAGGCGGAGAGATCAAGGCGGGGTACCTCACGAGGTGCCCGTGACGCAAGCCATGACGACCAAAGACGCCAGGCGTGCGCCAGCCCGCGCAGTGTCCTCCTTTCCTCTTTGGTGCAAAGGGAGCAAGCGCAGCCGCGGAGTACCAAGGCTTCAGGCAAAGGTTGCCATTTCAGTGCAACAAGACCAAGACCAGGAGGACTGCAGGACGGAGGTCATTGTGGACCCCAAGACGGCGTCACCACCAGAGCTTTGTGCAGGCGAAGACTACTTTTGTCAGGATAGCTAGTACTAGTTGTCCCCCTTCAAATTAGCCCGCCATTGTTGGCTCCCTTCCCGCTCGAAATTTGGGAAGAGGACCAGGTCCTCTATAAATAGGACTAGCCACCATAATAGGAAGGGGGATCGAAATCCGAGAGAGAGAGAAGGGTGACCGAACTCCCCCTAGCAGTTCGTCCCCCCCCAGCCAAGAACAGACCCTCGCGAGGCTGTTCTTCCTTGTATTGTCCATCATCATCAGCCCAAGAGGCAATCCACCACACCACACACTGGAGTAGGGTATTACACCACAATGGTGGCCTGAACCAGTATAAACCCTGTGTCTCTTGTGTCGTTCTTCCCATAGCTTAGATCTTAGCGAGGCGGAGGGGTGCAGGTAGGTAGGAGGCAAAATCTCCGCGCGCACCCCAGTGTTCGAACCTCAAGGGTCTGCCAGAACCCTAAATCCGACAGTATAGAAGCCACCCCATGTGGGACTTCAACGGGGAGGATGACGCCACCCGCTACGGCCGTAAGGGGCCGGATTCGGCTCCCGCTCTACTAAAGACCTTGTCCACTTTGTATAAGGGAGAAGAGGAGGAATTTCTCCGCGTCAACCCACAGGGTGGATTCTCTATGCACAATCCCCCAAGCTGGGTAAGCGGCCGTATTTACTTGCCCATCCGTTTTGTATTCCCATTGTTAAATATTCAGTCTGACGACTTCAACGCAGGAACTGCGCCGGGCTATTAAGGAAATAAGCAGCCCTCCTCCACAACCCGAGGACCCAGGATGGTCCCTCGACCCGGCCTCTCAAGAGGATCCGAACATATCTATGGAGCTGATTGATGGAGTGTTCCATCAATTGAGCAAGGACAACGCCTTGGTGGCCATTACGGCCGATTACCCAGGGCTAATTCCAGCCTCCCAGGTAACTGAGATCGAAGTCCCAGTACCCTGAATAGGTGTCCGCCCTCTCGTGTTTTTAGTTTCCTGATTACAACCGAACTTTGCAGGGGAGGTTTGTAAGGCGGAAGGCCGAACCTGCGGCGACAAGCCAACGAGGGGCCGTAGGGCCCCGTGGGCAAAAAAGAAGTGCGGTCCGGACCGAGGCGTCAGCGCAAAGGTATGGCGCGCGCCCTTATCCCAGGTGTTATACCTTCGAGGCACATTGACACTCATGCTCTCTTCAGGACAAAGAGACCTCGCCGGACTATATCCGGAGAGGCTGCCAATCGCGCCTCCACCAGCCAGACTCCAAAGCCTGGTCCGGAGGCGGAGGCAGATGCAAGGCGCGCGCCAGACGCTCCTCCGACGGAGGATGTGGACGGGTTGTCTGCCACCAACTCTGAGGTGGAGAGTGCCATGAACCACAGGCGTCGCCGGATAATTCTTTGCGATGCTTGTTTCTCCCAAGGGGCGTTAGATGCCTTCAACTCGGGAGATGCGTACCTCCGTGCTGCTCAAAATGGTCTAGCCAGAGCCACGGAGCAATATGTAAAGGACATACGGGTAAGAAAATTTTGGTAATTATATATATATACCAGTAGCCCCCTAGACTTGAAACAGTAGAATAACTGATTGAAGGATCATTTGTTATGCAGGTTCTTACAGAAAAGAATTCCCTACTGTCCAAGGAGCTGGAAGAGTGCAAAGCCCAACTTGAGGTCGGACTAGCCGCGGCAGGGGAGCCTAAGGAGACCCCCTCTGGTAATATACACTTCGAAAGATAAGTATTTTGCGAAGCACGGCATGGGTGCGAATCTGACAAATGAAATTGCAGATGGCGCCGGATTGAATCCGGAAAGGCAACACCTCCTACGCCAGCTAAAGGCTGGTGAGAAGGTGCTGACAAAGGTGAGCTGGGAGAAGAACGATCTCCAAGATGCCAACACCAAGCTGGGCGTCGAGTTGAAAGATGTTCGTGCCCAGCTGTCAGACTCCGTGAAGGAGAATCAGGGGCTTCGGCGTGGCATATTTAGTAAGTGCTTGAATGAACCTTTGAAAGAAAGTTTGGCGGGGAAGTCGACTAACAAAGCAATGTCTGTAGGTGTGCTAACAGGTCGTCCTACAGAGGAGATGCTCGGTTCTACGGGTGACCTTCTTCTCGAGCTCTCGTGACTACTCGATCGAGTTCGGCAGGCGATGCAAGGCGTCGCCCAGGCCCTGTGGCCATCCGTCTCCATGCCCGAAGGTCTTGGAGAGCTTGCGGAGAAGCTAAAGGGAGCACGGCGGCGCTTCCGATTGTGGAAGATATCGGCCTGCCGTCAAGGCGCTAGGGAGGCCTGGGCCATGGTGAAGACGCGGTACGTAAAGGCTGACCCCAACCACATGGCCGAGGTCGGTCCTGTAGGGCCCGATGGGAAGGAGATCCATGTAAGCTTAGTGTACGGCCAAGTAGAGTTGGCCGCAAAGTATTCCTAGCAGGACTGTAAATTAGACAGCCTGTTAGATGGTTTGAAGAGGAATACAATCAGTCAAAATGACTATGTAATTTAATTGACATTTATAATGCCTTCTAGCCGGATTGTAGATCATTTGTCATGGCCGACCTTTTCACTTCAGCCTCGGGACCTGACGGTCCGGAGTGTGTCCGAATTCCCATGCGGTTATATAAGAACCGGGGAATGCATGGAGACCAGGCGTAGGGGTCATTAGTGCGTGAACAGACAAGTGCCCGACTAGTTATGTTATATTACATGGTTAGTAAGAAACATCTTCCAGGGAGAATAGTTCCGTTAGGGGTTCCTTTCCCTGGGAGGCATGCCCTAAGGTGCATGTCCATGCTGCGAAAAGAAACGCAGGAAAAACATCTGGGGGCGTATAGATAAAAATAAAAAAAAGATAATCTTTAGTTCACCGACCAAGTATTCCCTTAAGAACGTTAGCTTTCGGCTTCACCCAGTCTAAGGTACACGTCCGGCTGACCCGGCAGTAACAATCGCAGAGGTGCTCCCTTTACCACCTAGCCGAACAATCGGGAACGTAGGGGTAAGCACAGGAGCCAGGCAACCCAGCTTGGCCAAAACTTAAGTAATATCGATGCATATAATGGTGAATAAAAGGTACATGCGGAAGTGTGACACATGTGTTGGGCATGAAGCCCGTATGAATAAGCTTCTGTTTAAAGAAGCCCCCAGGTTTAATGAGCGCGGATAGCGCGTCACTTTATGAGCCTTTAAAGGATATAAGAGAGAGAGAGAGAAGAAGAAGAGAAATGTAAGATAGAAAATATATAAAAAATGGACAGAGGAAGGAGACGAACACAAAGTCCGGCGCTAGGCGTAGAATCTTCGAAGACGGCTGCGTTCCATGGGTTCGGCTCGAGTCGGTTATCCGATGCATCCCGCACGTGGTACGCTCCACCAGTCAGGACTTGGTCAATTATGAAGGGACCTTCCCACTTGGGCTTGAGTTTGTCCTTTTTCTTGTCCGGTAGTGGTAGAACTAATTCGCCAACGTTGTAATTTTTGGCCCGTACTTCTCTGCTTTGGTATCTTCAAGCCTGCTATTGATAGAATGCGGAACGGGCCTTTGCCACGCCACGCTCCTCCTCCAATGCGTCCAAGCTGTCCTGCCGATCGAGCTCGGCTTCTCTTTCTTCGTACATGCGCACTCGAGGTGAGTCATGAATTATGTCGCAAGGCAAGACTGCCTCTGCACCGTACACCACATCTAGTGTGATTTTTCCTGTACAGCGCGCTTCCCAACTGGGGATTATTACTCTAAAGGTTGTGCTGCTTCGCTCAATGCGATTCCAGTCTATTTCCATTTTTTGAAGTGTTTCCTCATAAATGAGGTTCAATCCGCTGCCGCCGTCCATGAGTACCTTGGTAAGACGAACGTCGTCCACTATTGGACTGAGGACCAATGCGGCTGGTGCTTGGGCTGTTCGGAATTTAGGTTCATCACTAGCGTTAAAGGTAATAGCTGTGTCACTCCATGGGTTTATTGTTGCTACTTGGTAGACTTCGGCAAGGCTGCGGAGTGTCCTTTTTCGCATATTATTTGATGCGAAAGTCTCGAAGACTGTTAATACCGTATTGGTGTCTCTGGGGTGGCTTTCTTTGGCCTCCAGAATTAGGAGATTTTCGCCAATTTTGGCCACCTGTCGGAGTATCCAACATGCTCTGAGGCTGTGAGTTGGTGTGGCGTCCTCTGTACTGTGGATTTTACAGGGTACATTGAGCCATCCTTCCAGTACGGTACCATGCCCTATAGAGGGTTTTTGCTTTTTAGTGCTTGACCCGGGCGTCTGGTGATGATGCACCCTTTTATTTCAGACTGGGTTTGTATTCAGGGCCGGATTGTCCCAAAATTTGATTTCGATTTTCCAGGCGCTTTCCATCGCACAGTACTTTCGTACAATGGACGCCAAGTCAGCGAAGTGTGTAATATCACGGTGACTTATGGCGTTGAGTATTCCCTTGTCCGTGCAATTATTGCAGAAGATTGAGATTGCGTCTTCCTCGCGGCAGTCCCTTAGCCTGTTCTTAACCAGGAGGAATCTGGCCCAGTAATGATGTACTGTTTCATCGGGCTCTTGCCTGATTTTGGATAGATCGCTTATGTTGGGGTGGGTGGGTGGAATCAAATCCGAAGCCTCACCCCATTTGAGGCTCGGAGGCCGAGGAATTTCCGAACTCAAAAATTTGGATTCCTCGATGTTGTCCAATGAATCCAGCCCGTCGCCTGACTCTAAGTTCAGGTCTTGGGTGATATCCTCCGCTCCGCGGGTATCTGGCTTGGAGGGATCAGGAATCCGGACGTAGCGAGTCCTTAAGATAGATGAAGGGTCGCCGCACTGTCCCTCTACCACGGCAACGTGATGGGTGACTTGGGGAGAGTTAATCTCTCTCAGATCGGGTTTAGGCCCAATCTGGTCGTAATCCGTAGCGACTCCCAGGGCGGCGAAGCGATCCAAGAGCTCGTTTATGGAGGAGAGCTCCATTGGATCTAACTGCTCGACGAGTTCCGAGCTGACATGAAGATTGTTTTCGATGGCTCGAGAGGTCATCGTCGGCGCAGAAGACGAACAGGCGGTCATAAGAAAACCACCTAGCCAGAGGGTTTGGCCGACAGCCAAAGCTCCCTTAGCAACGGTGCCGTCTTTAAAGACGGGGCGAGGCATCCTTCCTGATGGCGACGACACAGAGGAACTCTCAATGAAAGCACCAATGTCGGTGTCAAAACTGGCAGATCTCGGGTAGGAGGTCCCGAACTGTGCGTCTAGGCCGGATGGTAACAGGAGGCAAGGGACACGAAGTTTTACCCAGGTTCGGGCCCTCTCGATGGAGGTAAAACCCTACGTCCTGCTTGATTAATATTGATGATATGGGTAGTACAAGAGTAGATCTACCACAAGATCGGAGAGGCTAAACCCTAGAAGCTAGCCTATGGTATGATTGTAATTGTGTATGTTGTCCTACGGACTAAAACCCTCCGGTTTATATAGACACCGGAGAGGGTTAGGGTTACACAAAGTCGGTTACAATGGTAGGAGATCTACATATCGTATCGCCAAGCTTGCCTTCCACGCCAAGGAAAGTCCCTTCCGGACACGGGACGAAGTCTTCAATCTTGTATCTTCATAGTCCAGGAGTCCGGCTGAAAGTATAGTCCGGCCATCTAGACACCCCCTAATCCAGGACTCCCTCAGAGAGGATCATGGAGCAGAAGTTCTATGACTTAGATGTGAAGATCACTGAGATACAGTCTGTTGTTGAGCAACTTCAGGAGGAAGTGCAGGAGAAGAAGGGCAAGACAACCACTGATGCTTTTGCTAGAGTGTCCAGAGGTTAGAGGTCTGCTGCTATGCCTGTCACACCGAGGTGCAGTAACTGCTTGCAGCTATGCATCTTGGTGCCACCGAGTTGTTCCACTCGGTCACACCGACAAGGTCAGGCTATGTATACACACGGGCCAAAATTTAGAAAACTTTCCGAACCTCTTCGCTCGCGCTCTGCCTACTCTGCCTCCATGGGTCTCCGGATCGTCCTCCTCGTTGCTAGCCGCCTCCAGTCGCTGGTCTCCGCCGCCATTGATACGTCTCCAACGTATCTATTATTTTTGATTGCTCCATGCTATATTATCTACTGTTTTGGACATTATTTGGCTTTATTATCCACTTTTATATTATTTTTGGGACTAACCTATTAACCGGAGGCCCAGCCCAGAATTGCTATTTTTTGCCTGTTTTAGGGTTTCGAAGAAAAGGAATATCAAACGGAGTCCAAACGGAATGAAACCTTCGGGAACGTCATTTTCTCAATGAATAAGACCCGGGAGACTTGGACCCTACGTCAAGGCACAAGATAGGAGGCCACGAGGTAGGAGGCGCGCCTGCCTACCCCAGGCGCGCCCTCCACCCTCGTGGGCCCCCTGTTGCTCCACCGACGTACTCCTTCCTCCTGTATATATCCACGTACCCCCAAACGATCAAATACGGAGCCAAAACCCTAATTCCACCGCCGTAACTTTCTGTATCCACGAGATCCCATCTTGGGGCCTGTTCCGGAGCTCCGCCGGAGGGGGCATCGATCACGGAGGGCTTCTACATCAACACCATAGCCCCTCCGATGAAGTGTGAGTAGTTTACCTCAGACCTACGGGTCCATAGTTAGTAGCTAGATGGCTTCTTCTCTCTTTTTGGATCTCAATACAATGTTCTCCCCCTCTCTTGTGGAGATCTATTCGATGTAATCTTCTTTTTGCGGTGTGTTTGTTGAGACCAATGAATTGTGGGTTTATGATCAAGTCTATCTATGAATAATATTTGAATATTCTCTAGATTCTTTTATGTATGATTGGTTATCTTTGCAAGTCTCCTCGAATTATCAGTTTGATTTGGACTACTAGATTGATCCTTCTTGCAATGGGAGAAGTGCTTAGCTTTGGGTTCAATCTTGCGGTCTCCTTTCCCAGTGACAGTAGGGGCAGCAAGGCACATATTGTATTGTTGCCATCGAGGATAACAAGATGGGTTTTTTATCATATTGCATGAATTTATCCCTCTACATCATGTCATCTTACTTAAGGCGTTACTCTGTTTTCATGAACTTAATAATCTAGATGCATGCTGGATAGCGGTCGATGAGTGGAGTAATAGTAGTAGATGCAGGCAGGAGTCGGTCTACTTGTCTCGGACGTGTTGCCTATATACATGATCATACCTAGATATTCTCATAACTATGCTCAATTCTGTCAATTGCTCAACAGTAATTTGTTCACCCACCATAGAATACTTATGCTCTTGAGAGAAGCCACTAGTGAAACCTATGGCCCCCGGGTCTATCTTTATCATATTGATCTCCTACTACTTAGTTATTTCCTTTGCTATTTACTTTGCCTTTATTTTACTTTGCATCTTTATCACAAAAATACCAAAAATATTATCTTTATCATATCTATCAGATCTCACTCTCGTAAGTGGCCCTATAGGGATTGATAACCCCTATTTGCGTTGGTTGCGAGGATTTATTTGTTTTGTGCAGGTACGAGGGACTCGCGCGTAGCCTCCTACTGGATTGATACCTTGGTTCTCAAAAACTGAGGGAAATACTTACGCTACTTTGTTGCATCATCCCTTCCTCTTCGGGGAAAACCAACGGAGTGCTCAAGAGGTCGCAAGAAGGATTTTTGGCGCCGTTGCCGGGGAGGTCTTCGCAAAAGTCAACATACCAAGTACCCATCACATACCCTTATCTCCCGCATTACATTATTTGCCATTTGCCTCTTGTTTTCCTCTCCCCCACTTCACCCTTGCTGTTTTATTCACCCTCTCTCTCTCTATCCTCCCTCTCTTTCTCTATTTGCCTCTTTTTGCCCTCTTGCTTTTTGTTTGCTTGTGTGTTAGTTTGCTTGCTTGTCACGATGGCTCAAGATAATACTAAATTGTGTGACTTCACCAATACCAACAACAATGATCTTATTAGCACTCCGATCGCTCCTCTTACAGATGCTGAATCTTATGAAATTAATACTGCTTTGCTGAATCTTGTCATGAAAGATTCGTTTTCCAGCCTTCCTAGTGAAGATGCGCTACTCATCTAAATAGCTTCGTTGATTTGTGTGACATGCAAAAGAAGAAAGATGTGGATAATGATATTGTTAAATTGAAGTTATTTCCTTTTTCGCTTAGAGATCATGCTAAAGCTTGGTTTTCGTCTTTGCCTAAAAATAGTATTGATTCATGGAATAAGTGCAAAGATGCTTTTATCTCTAAGTATTTTCCTCCCGCTAAGATCATCTCTCTTAGAAACGATATTATGAACTTTAAGCAACTTGATCATGAACATGTTGCACAAGCTTGGGAGAGAATGAAATTAATGATACGTAATTGCCCTACTCATGGTTTAAATTTGTGGATGATTGTTCAAAAAATTTATGCCAGATTGAATTTTGCTTCTAGAAATCTTTTAGATTCGGCCGCGGGAGGCACTTTTATGGAAAACACTTTAGGATAAGCTACTAAACTCCTAGATAATATTATGGTTAATTATTCTCAATGGCATACTGAAAGATCTACTAATAAAAAGGTGCATGCGATAGAAAAAATTAATGTTTTGAGTGGAAAGATGGATGAACTTATGAAATTATTTGCTAATAAGAGTGTTTCTTCTGATCCTAATGATATGCCCTTTTCTACTTTGATTTATAATAATAATGAATCTATGGATGTGAATTTTGTTGGTAGGAACAATTTTGGTAACAACGCGTATAGAGGAAATTTCAATCCTAGGCCTTATCCTAGTAATCCCTCTAATAATTATGGTAATTCCTACAACAATTCTTATGGAAGTTATAATAATATTCCCTCTGATTTTGAATCTAATATTAAAGAATTTATTACTTCGCAAAATAATTTTAATGCTATGATTGAAGAATAATTGCTTAAGATTGATGATTTGGCTAGGAACGTTGATAGAATTTCTCTTGATGTTGATTCTTTGAAACTTAGATCTATTCCACCTAAGCATGATATCAATGAGTCTCTCAAAGCCATGAGAATTTCCATTGGTGAGTGCAAAGAAAGAACCGCTAGGATGCGTGCTAAGAAAGATGCCTTTATAAGAGCGTGTTCTTCTAGTTGCTATGAAAATAATGATGAAGATCTAAAAGTTATCGATGTGTCCCCCATTAAATCTTTGTTTTTCAATATGAATCTTGATAATGATGGGACTGAATATGATCCACCTTTACCTAGAAGGAGTTCTAAAAATTCGGAATTTATTGATCTTGATGCCAAAATTGATAAAAGTGGGATTGAAGAAATTAAAACCCTAGATGTTGCTAAACCCACTATTATGGATTTCAAGGAATTTAACTATGAAAATTGCTCTTTGATTGATTGCATTTCCTTGTTGCAATCCGTGCTAAATTCTCCTCACGCTTATAGTCAAAATAAAGCGTTTACTAAACATATCAAGAGTGCCCAGGCGACTTATCAACGCTGTGTTCAGAATTGTCTTCATAAGCAGATTGGGCGCAATATTCATGCATATGTGGATGATATTGTGATAAAGTCCAGGAAAGAGGAAACATTGATAGATGACCTGAGAGAAACCTTTGACAACCTCCGGGTTTACAAGATGATGCTCAATCCAAACAAATGTGTCTTTGGTGTCCCGGCAGGCAAACTCTTGGGCTTTCTGGTGTCAAACAGGGGCATTGAGGCTAATCCGGAAAAAAATTCAGCAATCACATCTTTAGCTAAACCGGCATGTATCAATGACGTTCAACATTTAGCCGGCCGGATTGCGGCTTTGAGCCGGTTTATTAGTCGCCTCAAGGAGAAAGCTATCACTTTATACCAGATGTTAAACAAAACGGATGACTTTGTCTGGAGCGATGCGGCTGATAAAGCATTTGAGGATCTGAAGAGGCAGTTAGCTAAACCACCTGTGCTTGCAGCTCTGATCGATAAAGAGCCTTAACTATTGTATGTGGATGCTAATGCCAGGGCTGTTAGTGTGGCTATTGTTGTGGAGCGCAAGGAGGCTGGAAAGGAATATCTGGTTCAACGGACGGTTTATTATATCAGTGAGGTACTTATCGAATCAAAACAGAGATATCCACATTGGCAGAAGCTGGTGTATGGGGTGTTTATGGCAAGCCGGAAGCTCAAGCATTATTTTCAGGGTCATCCCATCACAGTGGTAAGTTCATCCCCTCTGGGAGATATCATTCAAAACAGAGAAGCAACTGGCCGGATTGCCAAGTGGGCTATTAAGCTTGGACCTCACGGGCTCAGATACACACCTCGCACAGCGATTAAATCCCAAGCACTCGTGGACTTCATAAATGATTGTACAGAGTTGCGGGCACTAGAGGAAAAGCCAGATAACACGTATTGGACTATTCACTTTGATGGATCCAGACAGTTGGAGGGCTCGGGGCTGGAGTCATATTAACTTCCCCACGAGGTGACAAGTTTTGTTTTGTCCTCCGCTTAATGTTCCCTTGTACTAACAATGCTGCTGAGTACGAGGCCTTACTCCACGGTCTTCGGATGGCTAAGGAGATGAACTTAAGCCGGGTTAAGTGCTTCGGTGACTCGGATCTGGTGGCTCAACAGGTATCTGGCACTTGGGATTCTAAAGACCCACTCATGGCTGCATATCGACGAGAGGTGGACATAGTGGCCGGTCATTTCAAGGGTTATCAAGTTGACCATATCGACCGGCGAAAGAATGAAGCGGCGGACTCTTTAAGCCGCCTTGGCTCTCATCGTAAACCGGTCCCACCAAATGTCTTCCTCGACGTACTACATAATCCGTCGGTCAAGATACCAACAGAGGAGGAGTTGGCTATTCCTGACCCGGAGGCCCAATTGGTGGCAGCTTTGCATGTTATACCGGATTGGACAATCCCGTACCTAGCTTACAT
Source organism: Triticum urartu (assembly GCF_003073215.2). Taxonomy (NCBI): domain Eukaryota; kingdom Viridiplantae; phylum Streptophyta; class Magnoliopsida; order Poales; family Poaceae; genus Triticum; species Triticum urartu. The sequence continues at coordinate 139,843,824 of NC_053022.1, forward strand.
GACCCGGGGCGAGTTACCAGAGGATGAAACCTCGGCCCGTCAGATAACCCGGCGTTCCAAATCAATGACCATAATCAATGGGGAGTTACATCGTTACAGCGTCACAGGAGCAATTCAGCGTTGTGTATCTCCTCAAGAGGGTTGTGCGATTTTGCGAGAAATCCGCGAAGGAGATTGCGGTCACCACGCAGGTTCAAAATCATTGGTGGCTAAGGCTTTTCGTCACGGTTTCTATTGGTTAACAGCTCACGCTGATGCTGAGGATTTAGTCAAAAGATGTGACGGTTGTCAAAAATTTGCATGCCGTGCTCATATTTCGGCTCAGGAGTTGAGGATGATTCCAATAACTTGGCCATTTGCGACTTGGGGGCTCGATATGGTTGGACCCTTTAAGAGATCCAAGGACAAAAAGACCCACCTGTTAGTGGCAGTTGACAAGTTCACCAAGTGGGTGGAGGCAGAGCCAGTCAGTAAGTGTGATGCGGCCACAGCGGTTCAGTTCATCAAAAAGGTGATATTCCGGTTTGGCTTTCCACACAGTATTATAACTGATAATGGTACTGATCTGTCAAAGGGAGAGATGGAGGAATTTTGCCAACGTGAGCACATCCGGCTTGATGTAGCATCAGTGGCTCACCCCCAATCTAATGGTCAAGCGAAGAGGGCAAATCAAGAAATTTTGAGAGGTATTAAACCCCAACTTATGGTTCCTTTAAAGCGGACACCGGGGTGTTGGGTGGAGGAGTTGCCTTCTGTGTTATGGAGCATCAACACCACACCAAAAAGATCTACGGGTTACACGCCTTTTTTCATGGTTTATGGAGCAGAGGTGGTTCTTCCTAGTGACATCCGTCACAACTCGCCGTGAGTGGCAGCCTATGTTGAAGCTGATAATGAGAAGGCATGTCAGGACTCACTGGACCTGATAGATGAGGAGCGTGATCTCGTAGCAGCACGTTCGGCGATTTATCAACAAGATCTCCGACGTTATCACAGCCGCTGGGTTAAGACCAGAACTTTTCAAGAGGGCGATCTGGTGCTTTGACTCATCCTGGATCAGACTGATATGCACAAGTTATCCCCACCTTGTGAAGGACCTTTTGTGGTCAGCAAGAATCTGCACAACGGGTCATACTACCTCATTGATGTTCGAGAGCACAAAGACTCACGTAAATCGGAGGAGGAGACCAATCGGCCGTGGAATATAGCTCATCTTCGGCCTTACTATACTTGAGCCACAGGCTCTTCTTATGTACATATTTATGACAATGTATATATTATATAATAAACCGGAGCCTCGAACAAAGCAGGGTCTCTGTTCTTTTTACATCATGTGTGAGCCTACAAGAGCTTCTACTGACAAACAGATTTTTGTTAAAACGGCCTATACGGCCACACGGATATAAGGAAAATCACTAGGGGGCTTGGTCATATCCGAACCATAGCTACACCTTTTGATTGGTTTAAAACCACAAAGGGATGTCACTAGGGGGCTTGGTTGTCTTCACACCATAGCTACACCTCTTGATAGGCTTTAAGCCAAAAGGAAATTATGTGGAGCCAAAGAGAGTCTGTTGCATTAAGCACAACTCAAACATAGGTAACCACTGAGCACAGCTCAAATATTACCTGGGGGCCCCTTGCTTCTCAAAGAACAATGAGTTTGAACCCTTGTAATAGGCTATCAAGCCAGGCATGGAAGCCAGGTGTATTCACCTAAAACCCCGGGTTATCTTGCCTCTTTAAGTAAGCCACTCCGTCTAGGTAAACCTGGTATGACCCATCGAACGTTTGACAAGTCAATCCCATGGACCCTGAACTTGTCAAAGTTAAACCGGTGATTGGTTAAAGATTGAGGTCCATCTTAAAAGGCTTTGCAAAATGGTTTAACTCAGCGGCCTGGCAGCCCATGAAAAGCCTCGATTTAGGGCCTGGCAGCCCATGAAACGCCTTGCATATTTCTTTTGTTTTTGTTGTTTTTATGATAAAGGATTTATAAATATTTTTTTGATAAACTGGTGTTCATTACAACCCGGCATGACTTTTAGCACTTAGTTGTCAGTACATGATCAGATTCTAAACCGGTAGCGTACTGCTCCGGTCTGGTTTTGACTAGATGTCACCAGCATTATACGGACAAATCAACGGCTTTTTTAGCCCAATATGATTTCTATATGAACCGGCAAGAGGGCCAGGAGTTATCAACACTCCGGATTGGTATTTTCACCTCTACCATACAAGCAGTTGGTCAGCCAACGAGGTATGTCACAGATATTATTTAGTTTATCTGGTTAATACAAATCTTGGTTATTCATCCAAGTTATGTATTTTTTTGGGTATCATGACCCGTCTAGTGGTAAACTACTAGGATGCTTTCAAGTTCTTGTATGCAGGAACACAAATCATCATGGACTATGCATAAATAGATCCCAAAAGTGAAACAAGTTTTCCAAATATCAAGCAACATAAGCATGCTCGATGGCATGACAGATAAAGGTGTTTCTGCTATCTTATTACAAGGAGCTTCAAAATGGCCCAAATTGAATAATTGTTTTCAAGCAGTAGCAGACTGTAGCTTGTAAACCAGTCATTGATCTAAGATGCTTCATCGGGATGGCTTGACGGTTGAGGGTCATCTTGTGCAGTCACATCTTCTTCATCCCTCCCCAGATGCTGGAAATCAACCGTTGACCAATCGATTCCGGTTAAAGCTTGAAACACGGCCTCTTCATGGATAAGGCTGGAGGGATCAATGTCAGGAGCGTAAGTATGCTTACGGATTGGAGGCACAAGTTCTTCAACATCATGGATCACGGCAGGCTATCTCTTTCCTTCAGCATCGTAAACCGGCTGGAAATGAGATAAGTCTGTGTCCTCCGCCAGTTTGCTGGCTATTGGCCGCATCTCCTTTGTCAGCCTTTGGAGATCATCATTATTGAAGTCTGAACCGTCCTCCTTCACACCTGGATATCCTTTAATGATGTCTGCCGCTTCAAGATCCGGAATCCATGCCTTGGCCCGGATTAGTGCGGTCAGCGCTCCTGCTCTTGCGGCTGCCTTCTTCGGTTCTATAATCCGGGCTAGTAGCATGGCCAGTTTCTCAAGGGTTTCTTTTATCAATGATGGCGCCGGTTTGTTGTATGTTGCAGTGCAAATAGCATGCTGGGATCCAGAATATAGTTGTTCTATTAAGGTGTACGCCACTTTAAGCTTCATCCGCATGTCAGAGCCCAGATGAGCAATACGGGTGCATGTCATGGTTTAGTATTGGTAAGCCGGTCAATAATAAGATCTCAGGAATTAGACAAACGGCATAAGGAGGTACTTACCAAACACATCGGATGTCATGGCATCAATCTGCCGCTTTAAACCGGTCAGTTCGTCTACCACTGGCTTCAGGGCTGCTTCTGCGTCCTCGGCTTTCTTGGTTAAACCGGCCTTTTCAGTTTCCCAGTCAGCACGCTCCTTGTTGAAGGTCTCTTTCAACTTCTCCATAGCGGCCAGGGCATTGGTCAGCTCCTCTTTGGCTTTGGAAGCCTCTGCTTGTTGGGATTTTACGTTCTCTTGAAGATCAGTGGTTTGAGCATCCCTCTTACTCAGCTTGGCCTGCAAAGGCGAGGATATGTCAACAACAGGATATGTATTTTTTAAGTACCAAGCGTATAGCAAGTTATGCACTTTGTACTTGGGGCTAATGCCTATTTTCTCTATTATCAACAAATCTTTCACAAGTATCAAGTACAATGCAAGCATTATCCTTAACACTTGGGGGCTAATGTACATCTGTTCAAAACTGACGCATTGATTCAAGACCCGGTTTACCTCGCAAAGCTAAACCGGCCCTTGGGGGCTACACCAATGCCAACTACATGAATACAATGATAAATTATCGGTTTTATTTTTACTAAGGACTTGAAATATTGAGGATTAGCATGCAAGGATTAAGATATTACAAAGTCCCGGTTTATGATTAAACATCATAAACCGGCCCTTGGGGGATAATTCGGCTAATGTCTATACTTTGGATTTAAGAAAGGAAGGTGATAATAATACCTCATAGCGCTCTTTCATCAAATTCACCAAACCGGCTTCATAATCACGGTTTGAGTGCAGACGGTTTAGAAAACTGGAGTGGAGTTCTTGAGTGCTGAGGTGAGCGTAGTTTGACAAGTCAGTGCTCCATTTGCCTTTTTCCATGGCAGCATGCTCTTCCTTGGCACTATGTTGGGCCAAGATTACAGGATGGCCAGGAGAGGTGTGACCAATACCAGTGATGGTAACCTCGCCTTCTTTATCTCCAATAGCTTTATCTGGAGTTGATGGAGTTTCAGTAGCTTTCACCGGACTAGACTGGATTGGATCTGCCAGTTCAGTATCAGGCACAACAGTATCAGCTTCTAGTTGTTCATCGATATTGTGATCTTGAGGAGGTGGCTCATCAAAGGTGACTTCATGATTGGGATCCTCCGGTTCACCTGTTTGCTCTGGTTCATGAGCCACCTGGTCTTCAGACGGATTGTTCACCCGAGCTTTTTTGCTGGGTCTGGCTTTGGATCTACAAACAAAAATAAAAGAGGTGAAAATTAAGCATAGTATTCAAGGTATGAGAATGTTCAAAGAAAGGGTTTGAGTACTTACCCAGCTACAGTTTTGAGAGGAGGGAGTTGGTTTGCTATTGACTCGCCAGATGATGAGGGAGGTGTCACCTGATAATTTGAATCGGGCGGATTAAGAGGTTGTCAGAAATAACCTGCCTTGGGGTAAGAATTGTCAAAAGGAGGTGAGACCTCAGATCGGCATTTTTGAACCGGGGTGTCAGGTAAACCGGTCGAGGTGACCTTTTGGCCGCTGTGTCGGGTTGTACGGCGAGCTTCGTGTTGCTGCTTCTTCAAAATAAATGTTGGATCCAAGTGAGCAAGAGGATGTGAAAAGCTTACTTTCTAGATTGCTTGATGGATTTTTTGCGATGGCAGAGAGTCTGAACCGGAGGAAAGGACAATTACCTCTACATCGTCAGCTTGGCTGCCTTCCGCACCCTGCTGATAAACATCATTGTTAATGAGATGCATAAATAGGGAACCAAGTGAATCAAGTTCTACCTCAACTTCCGGTTCATCTGTGTCGTCATCCAATTACATGTTGATGCGTTCAGCGGCCTTCTGCTTTGAGGTTTTCTTGACGGTTTTTGTTTTGGGGCGAGAGGGCTTTGCAGCTTTTCTGCAGGTTTCTTCTTCCAGAACGTATTGTCACCCTATTTATAAACAAACAGAAGGATGTTCATAGGTTGTACGGTCTACAAGATATCAAGTGTGAAGCCGAAAGGCAGCACTTACAGCAGGCAGTTTGTTTTTTGTGTAGAACGGGTTCAAGCCGGTTTGGCGGCAGACAGATTCCGATTCATTCAAAATCATTCTGACACTTTCAGTGACTTCTTCATCGGTTAATTGAATGTTGATGTGGCGTTAGGAGTCTTCTAATTCACCAGTGTACTCACACATTAAACCGGAGCGGCGGCTTAATGGCAAGATGCTCCAGGATATCCAGCAACGCACAAAGTCGACGCCTGATAAACCGTTGGCCATAAAGACCCAGATCTTGGCGAGTTGAGGGGCGTATGAGGCCCGTTCTGCAGCACTCAAACGTTGTGGCAGTGGATGAGTGTTGGAAAGTCGGTGGGCGCGGTAACCCGGCAGAGGATTCTCGTCTTCAGGGGAAGTATCTTTACAGTAGAACCATGTTTGGTTCCAATCTTTGGGGTGACTGTGCAGCTTGGCATGAGGGAATTCAACCTCTTTCCTTTTTTAAATAGAGACGCCACCAAGTTCAGTGTTGCATCCGTCTACAAATTCAGTGCGCCGGTTCAGATGAAAAAAAATCCCGGAATAGCTCAGCAGTTGGTTCTTCTTGTAAGTACACCTCACAGAAGACTTGGAAATTGCATATATTAGACACCGAGTTGGGTCTGATGTCTTGAGGATGGAGCTGGAAACTGGCAAGCACGTCCCGGAAAAACTTTGACCCAGGCGATTTGAAACCACGGCCTATATGGTCAACAAATACCACTACCTCGCCCTGTTTAGGGGTAGGGGGATTCTCCGTTCCTGGAACTCGCCACCGGATCTCATTCTTTTTGGGCAAAGTACCAATCTTGACCATTCCGTTCAGCTGTTCTTCGGTAACCCAGGAAGGAGCCCAGTTGCAAGCATAAAACTATTTGTCCATTGCAAACGAAAGGCTGAAAGGAAATACAGGTTTACAAATCATTCGTGGTGATACGTAAGATGTGACGGAACAAAGATATACAAGTATGTAAATTGTACAAACCGGAGGCTAATACTATAATGAATGACAAGGCAATATCAAAACAAAGGAATGCACGTGTTGTTAAACTGAAGTATAACAGCGGAGGTAAAAGGCTTGCCCGGTTCACTAGAAGGCTAATGGTATATGATAGATTGTTTTTACAAAGGTAAACCGTCTATATGGTAAAGAGGATACAGATCTAAGTTGGAAAGGGCTAAGTAAGGTAAAACAGATTTCACAGTTTAGCATGGGAATTTCAGATCTGCCGTGTGTTGGATAATCAAAATATATTCTGGTCTAATCTCAAGCGCTCAAAAGGTTCAGTAAGTTCAGGTGAGTTTGATATCAAGCAGATGCCTTAACAAGAAGAAATGAGTTTAAACTACGAAAGGCGCTGAAAACAATCAGATCTAACTAGCGACTGAAGGAGGAACAACTTCAAGCTATGAAGAACACCGAACCCTAATGGTGGATCTGGGGTGAGGAGAAGAAGAACTTACTGGTACAGGAGGAAGCAGCGGAGGATCACCGCGTTTCTCTGGTGCGATCAGGTCGATGCAGCGGCCTTTGTCGAAGCAGAGGTAAAGCTCGATGACGGCGGCGGCGCTCAGGGGCAGAGATGTCACGAGGAGGAAGAAGAAGTGAAGGAGACGAAGGGGGAAAAGGAGAAGGACCCGTGGTCCTATTTATAACGCAAAGCGATAAAGTGACAAGTGCGGGAATCGAGGAGCTCAAAAATGGATAGTTAATAAGGGTGTCGCCTCGATGGTTGGATATACATTAATGAAGGGAATCTTCGGCTTCAACGAATAGATTACGTCAGGGCGGTTTACTACAGAGTTAAAGGATGACATCACAGCGGTTTACCAGATTTATATGAAGATGACAGGGCAAGAATTTTTCTAAGTATTAAAGATTGACATGAACAAGTTCAAATCAATCTGGGGCCTAATGTTGGGGATATGATTACTGGAGGTAAACCGGCTAGGAGTGGCCGGGTTAGCTCCACGAGGATAGAAGCCCATGAAGACGTGAAGGTGGTGGCGCTTTACGAAGGCCCAAGGCCCAAAGGCGGGTTAAAGCCTGTAGATGTAAACCGACGCTATCATGTAACTTGTATTGTAAGTTAGAGGAATAGAGACCGAACCGGACACATTTATGTTCCGGCCTCAGGACTCTGTAAACCGGCGGGCGTCGACCTATGTATATAAAGGGACGACCCGGCCGCGGTTTGAGGACGAGAAACAACAACTCGAGAGCCAGGCAAAGCAGATTCGCTCCCTGGTCATCGAAACCCTAGCAATACCAATCACAACTAGACGTAGGCTTTTACCTTCATCAAAGGGGGCAAACTAGTATAAAACCTCTCGTGTCCCCTTGTCCGGTTTAACCCCTTTAAGCTAACCCGTAGCGATGGCTCCACGACTAAGTCCTTTCACGAGGACATCTGCCGTGACAAACCCATGATAGGCCCCATCTTTGGAGGCATCTATGCTTCACGCCTACCGAAACCCTGCACCAGCCATGGAGCCAGAGCCGTAACCACAAGTTGATCCTTCACGATAGTCTAATTACTAGTGGGATCCGGAGCTGATTGCCAGCCAGTGGCAATCGGGGTCTTCTTCTTCTTCTCAGTACGACCCCAACTATTACTATGGATATCCGCCAGGCCAGCCGTGGCCATAGACCAACTTAGGCCAAAAGCCTAAGCTTGGGGGAGTACGTATTTCCCACTGACATTACACCTATGTTCACACCGACATTACACTTATGTTCACACCGACATTACACTTATGTTCACACACTCATTGCTAGATGGCGGTGCTCATACTTTTTCATTGTATCATCCATGCTAGTTTATTTCCCTCTTTATGCTTTCTTCTTGTGTGTTTAATAAACCTTAAGAAAAAACAAAAAAATTAGTTGTAGCTTTTAATTAGTTTACTTTCCATGCTTGTAGTAGTAACTAAAAAGAAACCCGGAAATATTTCCTGTTCTTCTTTTTGCTTGTTGGGTTTCCTGTGTAAATAGTTTTATTTCTTTTCTTTTCTTTGGGGTCGATAGGAGAAGACCTTAATTAAATTGTTGAAGTGGCTCTTATATGCATAATTGTTGATCTGACAGAAAGAGCCCATATTGCCTTGTCTTCTCCTATTTATTGAATGCTTGCAGATTCCAGCTTAGTCCAATGCACGTGCACTATTATTATTATTCACATCGTTCGGTCGTGCAAGTGAAAGGCAATAATGATGATTATATGATGGACTGGCTGAGATGAGAAAAGCTGGTATGAACTCGGCCTCTTTTGTTTTTGTAAATATGATTAGTTTACCGTTCCTAATTCAGCCTATTATGAATAAACATATTTGCAATGACAACTAGAGATCATAGTTCTTGTGCCATGCTTGATTAGCTATGAGTTATAATGGTTTACCTTGCGTGCCAACATGCTAGTGAAATGGTTATGATGTGGTATGATAGGGTGGTATCCTCCTCTGAATGATTTAAGTGACTTGCCTTGGCGCATATTCACGCATGTAGTTGAAACAAAATCAACATAGCCTTCATGATATTTATGTTCATGGTGGATTATATCCTAATCATGCTTGCATTCGGTGTTGATTAATTTTAATGCATGTTCATGACTGTTGTCGCTCTCTAGTTGGTCGCTTCCCAGTCTTTTGCTAGCCTTCACCTGTACTAAGCGGGAATACTGCTTGTGCATCCAACACCATAAAACCCCAAAGTTATTCCATATGAGTCCACCATACCTACCTATATACGGTATCTACCTGCCGTTCCAAGTAAATTTGTATGTGTCAAACTCTAAACCTTCAAATAAATATCATGTTTTGTATGCTAGAATATCTCATGTATCAACTAGGGCTGTCTGTATCTTCCATGTTAGGTGGGTTATTCTCAAGAGGAGTGGACTCTGCTCCTCACTCACGTGATAAATGGCTGGTCACCGAGATGCCCAGTCCCATGCTTTATGCAAATCAAATCAAAATAATTGCAAACAAAACTCCCCCTGGGACTCTTGTTAGTTGGAGGCACTCGTTGTTTCGAGCAAGCCATGGATTGATGCTTGTTGGTGGAAGGGGGAGTATAAAATTTACCATTCTATTTGGGAACCGCATATAATGTGTGTAGCATGGAAGATATCGCCGTCTCTTGGTTGTTATGTTGACAATGAAAGTATACCGCTCAAAATATTATTCATCTCTATTTCAAAACCGAGCTTTGGCACCTCTACAAATCCCTGCTTCCCTCTGCGAAGGGCCTATCTATTTACTTTTATGCTGAGTCATCATCTTCTTATTAAAAAGCACTAGTTGGAGAGCACCGCCGTCATTTACATTCATTACTGTTAGTTTACATTGAGTATGACTTGACTGGATCTCTTTTACCATGAATTACAATGTCTAGTCAGTCCTTGGTCTTTAAAGGTGCCCTGCATTTATGTTTTGCGGTCTTAGAAAGGGCTAGCGAGATACCATCTTGTTATATCATATTATGATTGTTTTGAGAAAGTGTTGTCATCCGAGATTTATTATTATTGCTCGCTAGTTGATTATGCTATTGATATGAGTAAACTTGAGACCTAAGCGTTATTGCGAATGTGGTTAGTTATAATCTTTGCTGAAAACTTGAATGCTGGCTTTACATATTTACAACAACAAGAGAAAACAGAGTTTGTAAAAGTTTTTCTTTATCACTTTCAGTTTGTCAACTGAATTGCTTGAGGACAAGCAAAGGTTTAAGCTTGGGGGGTTGATACGTCTCCGTCATATCTACTTTTCCAAACACTTTTGCCCTTGTTTTGGACTCTAACTTGCATGATTTGAATGGAACTAACCCAGACTGACGCTGTTTTCAGCAGAATTACCATGGTGTTATTTATGTGCAGAAACAAACGTTCTCGGAATGACCTGAAACTTCACGGAGCAACTTTTTGGAAAATATTAAAAATACGTGCAAAAGATGAAGGCCAGGGGGCCCACCACCTGTCCACGAGGGTGGGGGCGCGCCTGCCCCCCCTAGGGTGCGCCCCCTACCTCGTGGGCCCCCTGGAGCTCCTCCGACTCCAACTCCAACTCTATATATTGTGTTCCGGGGAGAAAAAAACCAGAGAGAAGAAATCATCGCGTTTTACAATACGGAGCCGCCGCCAAGCCCTAAAACCTCTCGGGAGGGCTGATGTGGAGTCCGTTCGGGGCTCCGAAGAGGGGAATCTGTCACCATCGTCATCATCAACCATCCTCCATCACCAATTTCATGATGCTCACCGCCGTGCGTGAGTAATTCCATCGTAGGCTTGCTGGACGGTGATGGGTTGGATGAGATCTATCATGTAACCGAGTCAGTTTTGTTAGGGTTTGATCCCTAGTATCCACTATGTTCTGAGATTGATGTTGCTATGACTTTGCTATGCTTAATGCTTGTCACTAGGGCCCGAGTGCCATGATTTCAGATCTGAACCTATTATGTTTTCATCAATATATGAGAGTTCTAGATCCTATCTTGCAAGTCTATGGTCACCTATTATGTGTAATGATCCGTTAACCCCGAACTGACAATAATCGGGATACTTACCGGTGATGACTGTAGTTTGAGGAGTTCATGTATTCACTATGTGTTAATGCTTTGCTCCGGTACTCTATTAAAAGGAGGCCTTAATATCCCTTAGTTTCCGTAAGGACCCCGCTGCCACGGGAGGGTAGGACAAAAGATGTTATGCAAGTTCTTTTCCATAAGCACGTATAACTATATTCGAAATACATGCCTACATTACATTGATGAACTGGAGCTAGTTCTATGTCACCCTAGGTTATGACTGTTACATGATGAACCGCATCCGGCATAATTCTCCATCACCGATCCATTGCCTACGAGCTTTCCATATATTGTTCTTCGCTTATTTACTTACCCGTTGCTATTGCTATCATCACTACAAAATACGAAAAACATTACTTTTACTATTGTTACCTTTTGCTACCTTACCACTACTATCATATTACTTTGCTACTAAATACTTTGCTGCAGATACTAAGTTTCCAGGTGTGGTTGAATTGACAACTCAGATGCTAATACTTGAGAATATTCTTTGGCTCCCCTTGTGTCGAATCAATAAATTTGGGTTGAATACTTTACCCTCGAAAAATGTTGCGATCCCCTATACTTGTGGGTTATCACTGCCCTCAAAAGGTATCAAACAAACCCGACAAAAATCACGAAGTGACATCTCCTTATGCTCATCATATAAATAAAATTCCACCGAAGGTGGTGAGCTCCTAGCATGGAAATGTAAGTTTTGCACAAAGATATTGGTGAGTAAGAGATACTGTTCGCATCGGTCATGGAGGAAGGCGGTGAGGCCTGCATTCTCAGCCAAATAATAAAAATCTTCATGAATCCCGACTTCTCTCAAGAAATCATCACAAGGCCATTCACACGGCCGAACCTCCGCAGTACGAGGGAGATTATACTTGGGCTTCTTGTTCTCTTCACTTTGTTTATCCTTCGAGCTTCGTCTCGATGAGCCCCTCAAAAATCTCTTCATCTTTTTTCTGAAATTTTTAGCAACTCGAAATAAAAGTGAACCAAACTCAACAAAATTGATAGCAACTACTCCTACAAATGCCTAGAGGCCATATCATGCATTAAAAATACTTCTGGCCACATAAATTTAACATGCAAGCTCAAGAACAGGGTCACCTAAGCAGCAATAAATTGCAATAAATAAAGCACTAGAACAAAAACTAATTGGACCATTGGAGGAGTCACATACCAAAGAACAATCCCCCAAAGCAGTTTTGTGAATGGAGCTTTGAGCTAGGAGATCGAAAATGGCAACAAGATGAGCTAGAACTCGTGCTTGAGCTGGTTGGTGATTTTTTTTGGGAGGAAGAAGGAGTGTGTGGTGGCTGGAATAAGTGGAAGGGGCCACCAGGGGCCCACGAGGCAGGGGGCGCGTCCAGGGGGGTAGGGCGCGCCCTGGACCCTCGTGGCCAGGTGCTAGCTCCCCCTGATGTGTTCTCAGTGCCAGATATTCTCAAATATTCCAGAAAAATCATATTGAATTTTCAGGTCATTTGGAGAACTTTTATTTTCAAGGTATTTTTTTATTGCATGGATAATTCGGAAAACTGATAGAAATTACTATTTTTGCTTTATTTAATATAAATAACAGAAAGTAAAAAAAGGAGGGTACAGAGAGTTGTGTTTTCTAAATTCACCCATCTCATGTTCTTCAAAAGGAATCCACTAACAAGGTTGATCAAGTCTTGTTAACAAACTCATTCTGAATTGCATGAAACCGGAGAATTTTTGAATAACACTAGGTTACCTCAACGGGGATATGCACGTCCCCAACAGTAAGAATATCATATTTCTTCTTGACAGTAGGAAGAGGAAATTCAAAACCTCCAAAAATAATCGATGAAAATTTTCCAATGGAATTGATACTGTGGACTTGAGGTTGTTTCCTCGGGAAGTGTACCGTGTGCTCATTACTATTAACATAAAAAGTGACATTGCCTTTGTTGCAATCAATAACAGCCCCTGCAGTATTCAAAAAGGGTCTTCCGAGAATAATAGACATACTATCATCCTCGGGAATATCAAGAATAACAAAGTCCGTTAAAATAGTTACGTTTGCAACCACAATAGGCACATCCTCACAAATACCGACAGGTATAGCAGTTGATTTGTCAGCCATTTGCAAAGATATTTCAGTAGGTTTCAACTTATTCAAATCAAGTCTACGATATAAAGAGAGAGGCATAACACTAACACCGACTCCAAGATCACATAAAGCAGTTTTAACATAGTTTCTTTTAATGGAGCATGGTATAGTTGGTACTCTTGGATCTCCATGTTTCTTGGGTATTCCACCCTTAAAAGTATAATTAGCAAGCATGGTGGAAATTTCAGCTTCCGATATCTTTCTTTTATTTGTAACAATATCTTTCATGTACTTAGCATAAGGATTCATTTTAAGCATGTCAGTCAAACGCATACGCAAAAAGATAGGTCTAATCATTTCAGCAAAGCTGAAAACACAAGTGCTCCCTGGGTGATTTTGGTAATTAATGACAACATATATCTTGTTGGACTAACAATTTTACCTAGTATGTTTCAGACAAGTTCAACAAATTAAGTGGCATGGACTAAAGGATGTGGAACCCCTTCAAGATGCTAAGGACAAAGGATTGGCTCAAGCTTCAAGATCAATACTCTACATTTTATATTTTAGTGATCCAAGATCACATTGAGTCTATAGGAAAAGCCAATACTATCAAGGAGGGATGAGGTGTTGCTTAATGGCTTGCTTTCTCAAAGTGCTTAGTGATATGCTCCAAAACCCTCAACTACCTTCCCACATCCACATATGACCTAAACCAAAAGTCAAACTCGGCCCCACCGATTCCTTCTATCCGGCGCCACCGAGTTCAGACGTCATAGCCACTGCCAAAACCCTAATCAATTCGGTCTCACCGATGGGATCTCGGTCTCACCAAGATGGGCTTGCAAACACTCTGTTACCTACTGCAATATTTTCGGTCCCACCGAGATATGCAATCGGCCGCACCGAGTTTGCTTGGCCAACTCTCTGTTTCACTTATTACCCAAATTGGTCCCACCGAGTTTGAGTAATCGGTCAAACCAAGTTTTGGATTTACCCTAACCCTAGCACATCGGTCCCACTGAGTTGATCCAGTCGGTCCCACCGAAAACCCTAACGGTCACTAGGTTTGCTAAATTGGTCCGACCGAGTTTCTCAATTCGGTCTCACCGAGATTGGTAAATTATGTGTAACGGTTAGATTTTGTGTGGAGGCTATATATAGCCCTCCACCCACTCTTCATTCATGGAGAGAGCCATCAGAACATACCTACACTTCCAATACACATTTTCTGAGAGAGAACCACCTACTCATGTGTTGAGGCCAAGATATTCCATTCCTACCATATGAATCTTGATCTCTAGCCTTCCCCAAGTTGCTTTCCACTCAAATCTTCTTTCCACCAAATCCATATCCCGTGAGAGAGAGTTGAGTGTTGGGGAGACTATCATTTGAAGCACAAGAGCAAGGAGTTCATCATCAACACACCATTTGTTACTTCTTGGAGAGTGGTGTCTCCTAGATTGGCTAGGTGTCACTTGGGAGCCTCTGACAAAGATTGTGGAGTTGAACCAAGGAGTTTGTAAGGGCAAGGAGATCGCCTACTTCGTGAAGATCTATCGCTAGTGAGGCAAGTCCTTCGTGGGCGATGGCCATGATGGGATAGACAAGGTTGCTTCTTCGTGGACCCTTCGTGGGTGGAGCCCTCCGTGGACTCACGCAACCGTTACCCTCCGTGGGTTGAAGTCTCCATCAACATGGATGTACGATAGCACCACCTATCGGAACCACGACAAAAACATCCGTGTCTCCAATTGCGTTTGAATTCTCCAAACCCTTCCATTTACATTCTTGCAAGTTGCATGCTTTACTTTCCGTTGCTCATATACTCTTTGCATGCTTGCTTGATATGTATTGTGTTTGTTAAACTTGTGCCTAAACTCTACTTCAACTTAAAGAAATTAAAAACTGCAACCTTTTAGCACTTAGTGTCTAATCACCCCCCTCTAGACACCTCTTCTTGATCCTTTCAATTGGTATCAGAGCCTTGGTCTCCATTGCCTTGGTTTAAACACCATTGGAGGAAGATGGATGAGTCTACTTTGGGGAGTCTTAGACATAGAGTGCCTATTCTTGATGGAGAATATTTTCATCAGTGGAAAATGAAATGCTTGAGATTTTCAATGAATATCACTTGAACAAGTATATTGCTAGCCCTTGTGCACCTTGTGTTGATCCCATGCATCCTACCCTTGATGAGTCAATTGACATGATTCGCAATCTTAGAACTGTTAATCTTATCACTAGAGACTTGCCTAGAAACTTGATTGGATGTTTGCCTACTCTTAAGTGTGCCTACACCATATGGAAATTTCTTGAGGAACTCTTTCCAAATTATTCCTTGAGAGATCTAGATGAAATTCTCCATAAGTCTATTTCCTTGATTAAGATGAGTTCCAATGATCCCAAATTTGGTGACTGCTTATTTGAGCTTACTAATCTTACAAGTGCCAAAGGAGATGTTGGAATCATTAGCAATATCATTTCTAGAGCTATTAGAATTCATAAAGATAACTATAGAAATGATCATTTGTCTAATGAATTACCCTCTCTAGGAATTGACCAATCACAAGATGATGTTGAACATGGATACTCTGATGAGGATGATGATGATAGTGACTATGATCTCGATGATGCGATGAGACACTTTGGTCTTATGGCAAATCTTCGCGGCTACATGGCTGGAGGAAAGGAATGGGTCCTTGATAGTGGATGTACTGATCATATGACCGGAGATAAAGACATGTTCCGTGAGCTTGCTGAAAACGACGGCCCTCGAAAGTATGTCACTTTTGGTGATAATTCAAAGGGTAAGGTGGTTGGCCTTGGTAAGGTGGCCATCTCACGTGATAGCTCCATACAAAATGCCATGCTCGTTGAATCTCTTGGCTAAAACTTACTTTCAGTATCTAGACTTGTTGATTTTGGTTTCAATGTCCTATTTACTGAAGTAGACTGCCAAGTGTTTCGTAGAGATAATCATAAAATGGTCTTTACGGGTATACGTAGAGGAGATCTTTACATTGTTGATTTCACTAAAAAGGCTCGACCTAAAACTTGCTTAATTGCTAAATCTTCTAAAGGCTGGTTGTGGCATAGAAGGCTAGGCCATGTG